>NW_006921935.1:2633538-2641846 GCF_000298275.1 Orycteropus afer afer
GAAGTGCAGCCAGAATGCTCCTTGGAAGCAAGAATGACCAGACTTCGTCTCACCTATTTTGGTTATGTTGTAAGAAGGGACCATTCCCTGGAAAAGGATGTCATGCTTGGTAGGGTGGAGGGTTGACGAAAGAGGGGGAGGCCTTCAATGAGATGGATTGACACGGTGGCTGCGATGATGGGCTCAAGTATAGCAGGATTGTGGGGCTGGCGCGGGTTTGGGCAGTGTTTCGTTCTGCTGTGCATGGGGTTGCTATGAGTCAGAAATGACTCGGTGGCACTTAACAACAACAACAGCAATTAGGTGGTGACTCCAATTGCAGCAGTTCTCCCTGATGTGCTTTCACTGCTTGAGCAAATTAGTACATCATCTCCTGGTACTTGGTATGCAGCTATTTATCTGGCCAATGCTTTTTTCTTGACACCAATTTCAAAGGACCATCAGAAGTAGTTTTCCTTCAGCTGGCAAGGCCAACAGTATACTTTCACAGTGATTCCTCAGAGGTATATCGACTCCCCAACACTATGCCATAATTTAGTCCGTAGGGATCTTGATCGCCTTTCCCCTTCCACAAGATATCACACTGGTCCATTATATTAATGACATTATGTTGATTGTAAATAGTAAGGAGGAAGTATCGATGACTCTAGACTTATTGGTGAGATTTATGTGTGCTAAAGGTTGGGAAATTAACCCAACAAAAATTCAGGCACCTTCCACCTTAGTGAAATATCTAGGGGTCCAATGGTGTGGGGCATGTCAAGATATTCCTACTAAAGAGAAGGATAAGTTATTGCATTTGGCTTCCCCCACAACTAAAAAGGAGGCACAATGTCTGGTGGGCTCTTTGGATTTTGGAGACAACATATCCTTCATTTGGGTGTGTTGCTGCAGCGTATTTATCAAATGACTTGGAAAGCTATTAGTTTTGAGTCGGGCCCAGAACAACAGAAAGCTCTGCAACAGGTTCAGGCTGCCGTGCAGGCTGCTCTGTCACTTGGGGCATATAATCCGGCTGATCCAATCAATGGTGCTTGAAGTGTCTGTAATTGATAGAGGTGCTGTTTGGAGTCATTGGCAGGTCCTTATTGGTAAATCATAATGCAGACTCTTGGGATTTTGGAACAAAGGCCTGTCTTCTTCTGCAGTTAACAACTCTCCTTTTGAAAAACAGATTTTACCTTGTTATTGGGCTTTAGTAGAGACTGAAAATCCAACCATGGGCCACCAAGCCTTTAGGGGGTCTGGGCCACCCATCATGAACTGAGTGCTGTCAGACCCACAGAGTCATAAAGTTGGATGTGCACAGCAGGACTCCATCATTAAATGGAAGTGATATATCAGAGATCGGATTCAAGCAAGACCTGAAAACACAAGTAAGTTGCATGAGGCAGTGGTCCAAAAGCCTATGGTCTCCACTGCAGTCACATTACCTTCCCTCTCCCAGTCTGCACCTATGGCCACATGGGGAGTTACTTATGATCAGCTGACTGAGGAAGAGAAAACTCGTGTGTGATTTACAGATGGTTCTGCACAATATGCAGGCACCACTTGAAAGTGGACAGCAGTGGCATTGCAGCTCCTTTCTAGGAATTCCTTGAAGGATAGTGGTGAAGGGAAATCCTCCCAATGGGCAGAACTTCGAGCCATGCATATGGCTGTTCACTTTGTATGGAATAAGAAATGACCAGATGTGTGATTATATATGGATTCATGGGCTGTGGCTAATGGCTTGGCCAGATGGTCTGGGACTTGGAAGGAGCATGATTGGAAAATTGGTGATAAGGGTGTATGGGGAACAGGTATGTGGTTAGATGTCTCTGACTGGGCCAAAGGTGTAAAGATATTTGTGCCTCATGTGAATGTCCACCAAAAGGTGACCTCAGCAGAGGAGGACTTTAACAATCAAGTGGATAAGGTGGCACATTAGGGGAAACCAGCCATGCTTTTTCCCCAGCTACTTCTGTCATTGCTCAATGGGCTCATGAACAAAGTGGCCATGTGGCAGGGATGGAGGTTATGCTTGGGATCAGCAACATGGACTCCCACTTACCAAGGTTGATTTGGCTACTGTCACTGATGAGTGCTCAATCTGCCAGTAGCAGAGACCAACACTGAATCTGTGATATGGAACCATTCCTTGGGATGATCAGCCAGAAATTTGGTAGGAGGTTTATTATATTTGACCACTTCCACCATGGAAAGGACAGTGTTTTGTTCTTACTGGAATAGATACTTATTCTGGATATGGATTCGCATTCCCTGAATGCAATACTTCTCCCAAAACTACCATCCATGGACTTACACAGTGCTTTATACACCGTCAAGGTATCCCACACAACATTGCATCAGATGAAGGGGCTCACTTCACAGCAAATGAAGTGCCACAATAGACCTATGCTCATGGAATTCACTGGTCTTACCATGTTCCCCATCATCCTGAAGCAGCTGGCTTGATAGAACGAGGGAATGGCCTACTGAAAACAAAATTATGGTGCCAGCTAGGTGGCAATACCTTGAAGAGTTGAGACAATGTTCTCCAGGAGGCTTTATATGCTCTAAACCACCATCCAATATCTGGTTCTATTCCTCCAATAGCTAGGATTCATGGGTCCAGGAACCAAGGGGTAGAAATGGAAGTAGTACAACTGACCATTACCCCTAGTGACTCATTCAACAAATTTTTGCTTCCTGACCCTGCTACCCTATGCTCTGCTGGTCTAGAGACCTTAGTCCCAAAGGGAGGAACACTCCCACCTGGAGACAAAATACTGATTGTATTGAAGTAGAAATTAAGAATGCCAACCAGATATTTTGGCTTTCTCATGCCTCTGTATCAACAGACAAAGAAGGACATTAACGTACTATCTGATGTGATAGATCTTGATTACCAAGGGGAAATTGGATTGATATTACATAATGGAGGAAAGAAGAATATGCCTGGAATACAGAAGATTCTTTAGGATGCCTCTTAGTACTACTGCGCCCTGTGATTAGAATCAATGGAAAATTACAGCAACCCAATTCTGATATGACTACTAATGGCCCAGACCCTTCAGGAATGAAGTTTTGTGTCACCCAATCAGGCAAAGAAACATGATAAGCTGAGGTGCTTACTGAGTGCAAGGGAAATACAAATGGGTGGTGGAAGAAGGTAGTTCTGAATATCAGCTACAACCACATGACCAGTTGTAGAAATGAGGACTGTGATTGTTGTATTTTCCATTCTATATGTGCATCAAACATTTTTCTTTCCTTCTGTTATGAACTGTGAAATGTAAATAAGGTTAATGTGTTTCAGTTAAACGTGTGTTAGCATATCATGTTAGATGTAAATATGACTTTATAATTGTTCTTACTTAGATACTATATATAGTTAAGAAGATATGTACTACTGCCAAATTGACAAGGGGTGGGCTATGGTAGTTGGAGCTGTGTGTTAACTTGGCTCAACTACAATTCTGTATGGTTTAAGCAACTGTGATGTGGGTTGTTCCAATGATGGGATCAGATGTATAGGTTTTGAGCAGCCAATCCATTGAAAGGGAGTTTCCCTAGGGGTGTGTCCTGCTTCCAGTAGGGTGTGGACATCCTGGGAAAAGAGACACTCTTCTGTGGATCAGGATTCTGTTGTGCTGCCTACAGCTGTCCGTGAGCAAACAATCCACCATTCAGCCTGGAGATCTTGAATCCATTGTTAGTTGGAGTCAAAGCCAGTATATTGCTTGCCAACCTTGAGCTCCTCAGCCCCTGGGGTTGTGTGAAACAGGAACAGCTTCCAGCTTGATGTTTGATCCAAGAACTTTGGACTTGCCAGCTTCTATAAGTGTGTGAGTCATTTTCCTAAGATAAATTTCTCTTTCTCTATATACTTAAGCTTTACTTATTTTGTTTTCTAGAGAACCCAGCCTAACACAATGCCAGAAAAGACTAACCTTAGACACAAAAATAAAAAGAAATTCAAAATCAAAGGGTAGAAAAAAAATATATCAAGCAAATGTCAATGATAATGGAGCAGAAGTAACAATATTAATCTGATAAAATAGACTTCAAAGCAAAAACCAGAATAATGAACAAGGAAGAACATTATATAATGATGAAATGGTCTATCCAGTAAGAGGACATAACCATAAAAAATAGCTATGCACGAATGAAAGAAAATGAAAGAACCCTGATATACATAAAACAAAATGAACAGAATTGGAAATAGAAATATTAGCTCCACAATAATAGAAGACTTTAACTGACCACTTTCTATAAAGTACAGAACAACTAGAAAGCAACTCAACCTCAACAATGACATAGAAGATCTATATAGCACAATCAACCAAACTGGCCTCACAGATATATATAGGACACACCACCCTACAGAAATACAATACATTTTATTTTCCGGTGCACATGGAACATTTTTCAGAATAGATCACATGCTAGGCCACAAAGCAAGCATCAATAAATTTAGGAATAACAAAATAATACAAGCATCATCTCAGAACACGATGCTATAAAATAAGAACTAAATATAAGATCTGGTGGGGAGGGACCAAAAAAGTCCCCATATACATAGAAACTGAATAACACTCTGCTTAAAAATGACAGGGTAACAGAAGAAATAAAAAGTGAAATAAAAATTCCTAGAATTAAGCAAAAATAAAAAACACAACATACCAAACCATTTTGGACACAGCAAAAGTAGTACTGAGAGGGCAAATTATAACAATAAAAGCACACATTAAGGAAGAAGAAAGAACCAAAATTAAATCTTAATCTAACAACTCTAACTAGAAAAGGAACAGTAAAAAATGAGAAAAAAAGCCTAAAGTCACCAAAAGAAAGGAAATATAAAGACTTGAGCTGACATAAATGAAGTAGAAAACAGAAAGACAATAGAAAGAATAAACAAGACTAGAAATTAGTCCTTCAAAAAAATAAGCAAAATTGACAAATCACTGGCAAATTTGACAAATAAAAAGGAAAAGAAGATGCTAATAATGTAAATGATGAATGACATGGGCAATGTCACAACAGAATTGACTGAAATAAAAAGGATAATAAAGGAATACTAGTTATTCCAACAAATTTTAAAACCATGAATAAATGGACAAGATTTTAGAAACAAACAATTTACCTAATTATAGCAATCTGATATAGATAATTTCAACAGCTCCATAACAAAAGAAGAAATTGAACAGATAATTTTAAAATTCCCAATAATAACAACAAAAAGTCCTGGCATAGATGGCTTCACTGGTGAATACTACCAAACATTCAGAGAAGAGTTGACACCAAGTCTTCTCAATCTATTGCAGAACATAGAAAAGATAGAATATTCCTGAATTCATTTTATGAATCAAGCATAACCCTGATACAAAATCATATAGAAAAACTAAATCAAGATGGATCAAAGACCTAAATATAAAACCTAAAAACTATCAAGATTATCAAAGAAAAAAATGTAGGCAAACTTAAGGGCCATATTGTGGCACAGGTCGAAGATAAAACATAACTCAAAATGCACAAAGAGCAGAAAATAAACTATATGAATAAGATCTCCTAAAAATTAAATACTTATGCACATCAAAATATTTCTTCTGAAGAGTATAAAAGAGAACTTACAGATTGGAAAAAAAAATGTTAGAAATGGCATATCTGACTAATCTCTAAATTTTATAGAAATCTTCAACATGGCAACAACAAAAAGACAAAAACAACAACTAAAATATGGGCAGACAACATGGCAAGACACTTCACCAAAGAAGACATTCTGGCAGCCAATAGACACATAAAACACCTAATGCTGATGAAGTTTTGAAGAGTTTGGTACTCTCATATACTAGTGGTGGGGCTGCAATGGTACAAACTCTGTGGACAACTCTATGTTGTTGTTGTAGTTATGTGCTGCCGAGTCAGACCCGACTCACAGCAATCCCTCCTTGGGTTTCCGAGGCAGTATCACTATGGAATTGGATTGCCCAACCTTCTGTATAGTGCTTCCTTAAAAATTTGGAAATACAAATACCATATGATCCAGCATCCCCACTTAGTTATATAACCTGCAAAAGTAAGAGCAATGGCATACATGGATTTATGCACACCCATCTCCCTTGTAATGTTAGTCACAATAGCAAAAAGATGGAAACAACCCATCAATAGATGAATGAATAAACAAACTAAGGTACATGCATGCAATGGAATACTATGCAATATTAAAGACTAATGAAGAATCCACAAAATTTTCAATGGTAGTTAAAGTCATGTGTCAATTTGGCTGGGCTGTATTTTGAGTGGCTTTGCAGTTGTGATGTACCTATTACCCATGATGAGATTCGATGTGCTGTTATCATCTCCATGGTGAAATCTGCTATGAGCAGTTAATCAATTGAAGGGAAATTGTGTTTGAGATGTAGCCTGCTTACAATGTATATAGAAAACTCAATCACTCAAACTCACTGCCATGGAGTCAATTCCCAGTCATAGAGACCCTCTTTGGGTTTCTGAGGCAGTAAATCTTTACAGCAGTAGATTGCTCAGTCTTTCTTCCATGGAGTGGCTATTGGGTTTGAATCTCCAGCAGTCTAGTTAGCAGTCAAATGCCTTAGGCACTATGCCACCAAAGCTCCTGTATATGGAAACGATCCTGTATTTGGCCCATCATCATCTCCAGTTCCTGGACTTGAACCAGTGGCCTGCCTTGTTGCCTGCCAATCTTGGGATTGTTGCCTTTCCCTAGAGCCAGCCCTCTAAATTCGGACTTCTATCCTCCTAAACTATAAGAGAATGAATTCCTGTTTGTTAAAACCATCCACTTGTGGTATTTCTGTTACAGCAGCACTAAAGAACTAAGTGGATAAAACGTGTATGAACTTAGGGGCATTAAAGGGAGTTAAATAAGTCAATGATAGGGCAAAACTGTATGAGTTAATTATTATAAAAGTTAAGAAAAAGTTTACACATAGAAAGAAACATCCTTTGATAGTTATCAGGGAGGGGAAGGGATGGGAAGGAAAATCACTTATTAGATAATTGTTGCTATTGTTGTTGTTATGTGCCATCGAGTTGGACTTGACTCATAGTGACCCCTCATTGGGTTAATGAGGCAGTATCACTACAGAAGTAGATTGCCCAACCTTCCTTCTGAGGAGTGGCTGGTGGATTTGAACTGCCAGCCTTCTGGTTAGCAGTCAAGTGCCTTAGGCACTACACTACCAGAGCTCCTATTAGATAATAGACACATACTAATTTAGGTGAAGGAAAAGGTAGAATACAATAAGGAGGTGTCCAGCACAATATCACTAAAGTAAAGGAAAATACAGAGAGGTGCACAAGAGTTGCTGGGGTTCCTTCTATTCCACAGATGCCCAGTCCTGGGGCAAGCAGACCACATGTAGGGAGTTCAGAATCAAGTACGCAGAAGGGGTACAAGGGGAGGAGCTGGGGCTGTTTCTAGAGGGCCAGGAGCAGCCTTAAAAAACCATTCCATGTTCCTCATCTCTCTCCAAGCATTTTCAAAAGGATGCAATGAAGCTATAAATAAACTCAGAGGCATGCATTATCAGGGAAAAGGGCACAAACAAAAACAGACAGCTTTGTTACAGACAACCGCTTTGTTACAGACAACACAGCTAAATACTATTACATACACAATCCTGCAATATGAATATTAACAAACAATAATCTATCAGTGGATATACATAGGCAGACAGGCAAGCTGACTATGTATGGGCAGGGAAACAGGAATAAACCCATGGCCATAAATAAGTATACCCACCCATCCACCACCATCAAGACAATTCTGACTCATAGTGACTGTATAGGACAGAGTCGAATTGCATAGAGGATTTCCAAGGCTATATATCTTTACAAAAATAGACTGACTCATCTTTTTCCTATGGAGTGGCTGGTGGGTTCAAACCATGGGCCTTTTGATTAGCAGTCAAATGCTTTAATCACTGCTCCACCAGGTCTCCTTATAAATATGTATAGCAGAGGATATTTTTTTCCCTACAGGCCTGGAACTGAATTCACCCCTTTGGGTCTCAACTTTAAGCTAAATAATAGACATGCCTATAAACTGAACAATAACACTACGAATATATGGATTCCCTAGGGCATTCCCTAGGACAACAAACCTTATGAGATCAAAAGAGCAGCTTTTGCTGGGGGATAAACCTCAGAAGGCAAGGGATAATAAAAAGGACACATAGAAACTGGAAACATGGGGAACAAGAGAAAACAGTGCTGTTACATTGTGGACATTACAATCAAAATCACAAACAAAATATGTATGATTGTTGAATGGAAAACAATT
>NW_006921935.1:2641996-2652908 GCF_000298275.1 Orycteropus afer afer
AAGGCACTTGACTGCTAACCAGAAGCCTGGCAGTTCAAACTCACCAGCCACTCCTCGGAAGGAAGGTTGGGCAATCCTACTTCCGTAGTGATACTGCCTTAGAAACCCAAGGAGGGGTCGCTATGAGTCGGGGCCGACTCGATGGCAAATAACAACAACAACATGTACATATTTGGGAGCTCTGTAGTGCCTAAGGCATTTGACGGTAACCAGAAGGTTGGCAGATCATACCCACCAGCCACTCCTTGGAAGGAAGGTTGGGCAATCTATTTCCATAATGATATCACCTCGGAAACCCAAGGCAGGGTCACTATGAGTCTGCTCTGACTTGACACCACATAACAACAACAACAATAACATGTACATATTTATAGATAATATAACTAATATTTCAAATAAGATTGTACTCCTGTATGTGGGACTCCATATGCAAGAGAGAGAATACACAATTGCAAGTACTTGCAAAAATATTTACAACAAAATTTGATAAAAAGGCTTTAATAATTTCTTAAAGCTAATACAGAGTATATCATCTTTGCTGCAAGATATATACAGGATATATACTCTCATAATGCCAAAAAAAAAAAAAAAAAGATATGCTGATGATTTACAAATGCATTTCTTGCTTCTAATCTCTTTTAAATCCAGAGTTCTATAAACCACTCTATATTTGGAATCTCTGCTACATCATTTAATAGTTATTTCAGACACTACACTCCAAGATTTAACTTCAGGTCTTACCCTCAAAACATTATTCACCCATAATTTACTCCATCTCAGATGATAGTAATCTGATGATTGTTCCTTTGCTGAGACTTGAGTCATATTTGACTTGAGTCTTTCTCCATACTTTGCATTCTGTTTGCAAATCTTTTTAGGCAGAGTTCTCCAGGCAACTGACTCAGAGATAGAGGTTTTCTGCAGGTGTTGAGTGGAGTGCTACTGACAGCAAACTCCTTGCAGAAGTGAATGTTTTGGAAGCAGAACTGGGGAAGGAGATGAACTGCAATGGTGTTGCAATGTTGCCCAGAGCCTATCTCACAGAGGACTTTGGAGCTGGAATTGCCCCTTAGAGATACTCCCCCACCTTGATTATTCACTCAATGTGGGCTCTTCTTAAAGAGTGGAATTTCCTTGAGTTAAGTAGCTCCCTTTCCCTGAGGGCAATTCCTGGGGATGCTTTTCATATGACTCCTGAATAGTCAACAATCTGTGTGAATGAGGAGGGTTAGAGTTCTGATGACAGCATCTACAACACACTATTTCCTTCAATATTCTAACAGGGCCTCACTGCTTCTACCTTTGCCCTTACAGCAGCCAGAACAGCATTTTTAGATCATGCTGCTCCTCTTAAATCTTCCAGTGGTTTCTATCCTCTACTGGAGGTCAAAGTCCTTTCAATGGTGATTTAAAAAAAAGAAAAGAAAAGTAAGAAAGATATCATTCATATTAAGAAGTTCCTGCCACCAAAGACAGGAAAAATTTCATCTAGGATCTGTGGTTCAGGGCCTTCATATGAACTATCAAAAACAGAGAATTAGATCAATGTGCTGAAAATTTACTCTTACATTGGTATACATAAGGAAGAGCAGGGCCTTATAAAGACAGTCTCACCAACAAAAGGCAAGAGTAGAACCTTATAAGACACAAACCACACTGAGTATTTCACAAGAAGTAATTGGTAGTTTTAAAACACCTTTTCTTGTAATTTCAGGAGTGGTTTGTTGTTGAGCTCTGAACTAGTCAAAGCATTGAATAAAGTATGTTTATGATTTTCCAAGAATCGTGCTTCTTATGAAATCCATTATATTGAGTCCACATACTAGATTCACAGAGAGCAAGGGTCACAAGTTTAACATCAAGCTAATTCTGATCAATTTTTCAAGTGACTAAATGTTACAAAAGATATTATTAACTACAAATAGTGTATATATTTGCCATGTAGGAAGGTTGGGCAATGTTACTTCCGTAGTGATACTGCCTCGGAAACCCAAGGAGGGGTCACTATGAGTTGGGGCCGACTCGACGGCACACAACAACAATAATTATTATAGTAATTGCATATATACAAATATGTTTATAATATATGTGCTCTCTCACCAAGGTCTCGTGTTCTTTCGTTAAAATCTCAAACTGATTTCTATCTTGCAGTCTCTCAGAATTTTCTATTTAGACTCATACTCATTCCACATTAATAATCACATTCTTAAGGATGTGTGAAATTTTTTTTTTTTTTTTTAATTGATGAACTAAGAGATCCTATATCATCTGGGACTACCTGTTCCTTCAGATCTTCCATATTTAGCACTAACTCTAAAATAGCCCACTGGACTCCTTGCTACTCTTAGATCACACTGCATGTTTCCTCAGTTTGGGGCACTCTTTCCTCAGGTGCTCCTTAGCACTGTCCCTTCCTTCAAATCTTCACTCAAATTCCACCTTCTCTAGGAGGTATGACCTTATATTCCTATTTAGTATAATAACCTGCACTCTCAATCTCCTTTAAACTATTTTATTATTATTATTATTATTTTCCTTTCTTCCTAAAGAAAGAGCCCTCCTGTAGCAATGGTTTAGCACTCAGCTGCTAAATGAAAGGTTGGTGGTTCCAACCCCATAGCTACTTTTCAGGAGAAAGATGAAGCAGTTTGCTAAAAGAGTTTCCATAAAGATTTCAACCTTGCAAACCCTATGAAGCAGTTCTATTCTGTCCAGCTGGGTTGTTATGACTCAGAATCAACTCAACAACAATGGTTTAGATTTTGAAATAGCACTTATCACCTTTCCACCAGTTGCCATTGAATCCACTCCAACTCATGGTGATCTCAATGTGTGTCACAGAGATATGTACTCTGCAAGGTTTTTCAGTGGCTGATTTTTTAGAAGTAGCTCCTCAGGACTTCTTCAGAGCCATCTCTGCTGTTGTTGCTATTGTTATGTGCTGTGGAATCGGACCCAACTCATGCGACCCCTCCTTGGGTTTCCGAGGTGGTATCACCACGGAAGTAGACTGCCCAATCTTCCTTGTGGGGAGTGTCTGGTGGGTTTGAACCACCACCTTTCTTGTTAGCAGTCATGTGCCTTAGGACTACTCTACCAGAGCTCCTAGGTGGACTCAAATCTCCAACCTTTTGATCAGCAGCCAACTTGTTAACCATTTACATCACCCACGTACTTCTACTTATCATGTTAAAGTATACTGTTTTAAATTAACTGCTTCCCCAACTAGACTGGAGCTCTGGTAGCACAGTGCCTAAGGCACTGAAGGTTGATGGTTCAAACTTACCAGCCACTCTGCGGAAGCATGACCGGGCAATCTATTTCCATCAAGATTTGCTGCATCAGAAACCCAATGGGGAGGGTCACTGTGAGTTAGAATCGACTTGATGGCAGTGGGATTTTTTCTTTTTGTTTTAACTAAACTGTAAGCTCTACAAAAGGGACTTCCATGTCCAAGCTTCATTGGTAATATGTTCTCTAATTTTGAATTAAAACGCTAACTCTGAACTTGGAAAAAAGATTTCAACCTTTCGAAAGCTGGAAAGGATCAGAGGGAAGTTGCGTGTTGGAGTCTTGAGCAACCTAACCCTTACTGGGGCTGATTGTTGAAATGGATAAAAGGAAATCACACAGAAATATAGTTGGGGTAGTACCAAAATTTTCCTAAAGCCAGGATTGATCAATTTTCATTCCATAATGATCTTTATATTTTACTTCTACCCACACAAAATATTCATTTAGTTATGATCCCTAATAAGTCATAAACTTCAAATAGATTCTCTGTTAAATTATCTGTAAGACTCCATTCTTAACATGGGCTGAACATTTGTAATTTTAAAAATAATCTTTGTAATTTAAAATATATCCTGTTTGGAAAATTAGTTAGTCTAATGCATCATGAATTTTGGAAATGGAGAGACACCAGAAGCAAGCTAAAGAAACTTTTATTTATTTACTTAAGTAGTCTACCAAACTGTCCAATTTGTTCAGTGAATTGTAGCTAATGGAGATGCAGTAAAGTCTCAAATTACTAACACCAAGCTTCATTTCTTTCTGCTTCCACTACCTGCTGAATGGAAGGAATGGAAAAGAACATTGCAGTGGTGATGGGAAAAACAAAATATAGAAATATAATCAAAGAGCATGAGTAATTAAGAAATAAAAATGACAATAATGGTTACTTAAGAGTTGTCTGTACTGAATTTAGTAATTGCCACCAGAAACAAAATAGAGGGGTATGTTGAATAGACTATTATTTTCCCTGTCCTATGGGAACTCTGGTGGAGTAGTGCTTAAGGCATTTGACTGCTAATGAGAAAGCTGGGAGTTCAAATCCACCAGCCACTCAGAGGAAGGAAGATTGGGCAATATACTTCTGTAGAGATACCACCTCAGAAACCCAAGGAGAGATTGCTATGATGCAAATGGACTCAACAGCAGTGAGTTTGAGTTTTTTAGTCCAGAAGACTGAGTACAAATTTAATTAACTGATTAATTGATTGAATGATTGATTTGCTTGTTTGTTAAGTATCACAGAGGATCCACTACTAGGAATCTAGAATTGTAATTTTTAATATATTTTAAATATAATGTCAGTTTCTTTTTGGTAATTTTATATAGTTTTAGAAAAACTATTAATGTGACAATCAAATAAAATGAATGGAAGGACAGATTTCTTTTTGAAAATTAAAATGATAATAAAATAAAACTAGGGAAACATACATATTTTGAAATAAAGAGTTATTAGCAAAAGCTGCCCAAACATCTTTAAAACTGGAAAGAGTACAAAACAAATGGATAAAGCCCTATTCACAAATCCTTGTTTAAGACAAGGAAACAGAAATGATCATGTTGTAAGACTTCTAAATTTGAACAGATATGATGAGAATATTTTTATGCAATGAAGCAGAGTTGTTAGGAATCAATTCCCTTTAAATTGAAGCAATAATGTCCCTAAAGCAAACACTTGCCTTATTTCAACCTTTCATGATGATGGCAATTCAGTCAAACCATACAATGGCAGAGATTCATTTTGAGTTGAAGCAAATAAAGATAAAAGATATAACAAACCCTTTTGCAAGCTTTGTCCAACCAAATTTCAGAGCTGAATGGTTTTAGCTGAAAATGGCTCTGTAATTTCTTGGAATGTTTACTATTCATCAGAAAAATGAGTGTTTCCATAAAATTTGACCAAAGAGTGAACTAAAATTATGCTAGTAATGACTATTCCATTGACATAATGAGAAATATGAACAGCCTCAAATTGCTTGCAATTTAATAAAGGTAGGATATATTGTCGTTTGTTTGTTTTTCTTCTTCTTTTTATTTTTTGTTAATCTTTTTTTATTATTTTCTTAGTTGGCTAGATGTTGAAATACATGAAGAAAAGAAAAATGAGAATGTAAACATTTTATATTTTTCATTAGTTTAATGTTACATTTATATGCTACTTATCACAACTAAGGCTTTAGAAACTCTAGACACTGAGAGTGCTGGAATGATTAAATTAAGTAATGTATGAAAAGCATAGAGATTCATTTATAATAAACACTCCATAAGAGTTTTAAACAATCTTTGATATGCAGATGACACAATCTTGCTTGCTGCATGTGAAAAGAATTTGAGGACTTACTGATGAAGGTCAAAGATTACAGCCTTCAGTGTGAAATACACCTCAACACAAAGAAAATAAAAATCATTGAAACTGGACCAAGAAGCAACATCATGATAAATGGAGAAAAGATTGAAGTTGTCAGTGATTTCCTTTTACTTGAATCCACAATCAACATCCATGGAAGCAGCAGTTAAGAAATCAGACATTACATCGCCCTGGGCAAACGTGCTGCAAAAGACCTCTTTAAAGTGTTAAGGAGAAAAGATGCCACTTTGAAGACTAAGGTGCACCTGACCCAAGCCCTGGCATTTTCTATCACCCTATATGCACATGAAGGCTGAACATGAATAATGAAGACTGAAGGAGAATTGATGTCTTTGAATTGTGCTGTTGGGAAGAATATTGAAGATAACCATGGATTGCAAGAACAAACCAATATGTCTTTGAATAAGTAGAACCAGAATGCTCCTTAGAAGCAAGAATGGCCAGACTTTGTCTCACATACTTTGGTCAAGTTATCAGAAGGGACAGTTCCCTGGAGAAAGATATCATGCTTGGTAAAGTGGAAGATCAGGCATTAAGAGAAAGATGCTCAACGAGACGGATTGACACAGTGGCTGCAATGATGTTGCACAACTGGGCAGTATTTTGTTCTGTTGTACATAGGGTCTCCATGAGTTGGAGCTGATATGACAGCACTTAACAATATAGGGAAGGAAGAGAGAAATTATTTATCATCCACTATATATCACTAGAAAGGAGCTCTTACAGTGTAGTGGTTAAGGAATTTAGTTGCAAAGCAGAGGGTCATGGGTTTGAACCCACCAGCCACATTGTGGAAGAAAGATGAGATAGTCTACTATCATGAAGACATACAGCCTTAGGAATCCAATGGGATATCTATGAGTTGGAATCCACTTGATGATGGTGAGTTTAGTTTCAGATTACTAGGAGTCCTGGTGGTGCACTGATTAAATGCTCATCAGCTAACAGAAAATTCAGGGTTGGAACCTAACACTGGCTCTGCAAGAGAAAGGTGTGGCAATCTGCCTTGTTAAAGATTTACAGCATTGAAAACAATATGGGGAAAGCCTATTCTGTCCTATACAGTCACTATAAGATGGAATCTACTCCACAATTATGGTTTTAATTTTGGGGGTATATATCATTATTAAATATTAATTTCTATAAAGCTTTGTTTCATTTTTTTTTAAATATGCTTTTCAGATTAAGGAAGTTCACTGTTAGTGCTAGGCTACTAAGTGTTGGCGGTGGCTCATTAAACTGTTCACAGAACCAGTTGGCTTTGTTTAGTCTCGCTGTTTGTTTTCAATTTCATAATTTTTTCTACTTTTTCTTTTTTAAAAACTCCAGTAATATTTTTAAATCAGTGCTTTTCAGCTTTATTATTTTCTATTTGTGTTGTTGTTGTGTTCTTAGGTGCCATCCTGTCATCTCTGAGTGATAGTGACCCTGTGCACAGCAGAACGAAACACTACTTGTCCTGTGCCAGCCTCATGATCCTTGTTATACCTGAGCCCAGAGTTGCAGCCACTGTGTCAATCCATCTTGTTCATGACCTTCCCCTTTTTTGTTGACCCTTCACTTCATCAAGCATGATATCCTTCTCCAGGGAATGGTTCCTCTGACAACAGGACAAAAGTAGGTGAGAAAAGCCATTTTTGATTCCAAGGAGTATTCAGCTGCACTTCTTCCGGGACAGATTTGTTAGTTCTTCTAGCAGACTGTGGTACTCTTAGCATTCTTCTCTAACACCACAACTCAAAAGCATCAACTCTTCTTCAGCCTTCCTTATTCATTGTCTCGTTCTCACATGCATAAGAGTCAATTGAAAAACACCATCACTTGGACAAGGCACACACTTTAGTCTTTAAGGAGATATCTTTGCTCTTCATCACTTGAAAGAGTTCTTTTGCAGCAGATTTGCCCAATGCAATAATTCATTGTCTGATGTCTTGGCTACTGCTTCCATTGGTGCTGAGTGTAGAACCAAGTAATATGAAGTCCTTCATAACTTCAATCTTTTCTCCATTTATTGTGAAGCTGTTTATTGGACCAGTTACATGCATTTTTGTTTTCTTTATATTGAGGTGTAATCCATACTGCAGATTGTACTCTTTAATCTCGACCAGTAAGTACTTCAAGTCATCCTCATTTTCAGCAAGCAAAGTTGTGTCATCTGTGTATCACAGGTTGTTGATGAAGTCTTCCTCCAATCCTGATGCCATGTTCTGCTTCATATAGTCCAGCTTCTTGGATGATTTGTTCAGAATAAAAGTTAAATGAGTATGGTGAAAGGATACAACTTTGATGCACTTCCTTCGTGATTTTGAACCATGCAGTATGCCTTTGTTCACTTCAAACAACGGCCTCCTGGTCAATGTACAGGTTCCTCATGAGTACAATCAAGTGTTCTGGAATTCTTATTCTTCTCAATGGTATCCATAATTTACTGTGATCCACACAATCAAATGCTTTTGCATAGTCAATAAAACATAAGCACACATCTTTCTGGTATTCTTCACTTTCAGCTAAGATCCCTCTGAAATCAGCAATGATATCCCTTGTTCCACATCCTCTTCTGAAGCTTGCATTTCTGGAAGCTCTCTGTTAATATACTGCTACAACCAATGTTTTTGAATCATCTTCACTAAGATTTTACTTGCATGTGATATTAATGATATTGTTCAATAATTTCCACATTCTATGGGATCCCCTTTCTTTAGAGTGAGAACAAATATGGATCTCTTCCAGTCAGTTGGCCAGGTTGCTGTCTTCCAAATCTCTTGCCATAGCTAAGTGAGTGCCTCCAGCAGGGCATCCATTTGTTGAAACATCTCAGTGAGTATTCCATCAATTCCTAGAGCCTTGCTCTTCCCCAGTTCCTTCAGTGAATTTTCAACTTCTTCCTTCAATGCCGTTGGTTCTTAATCATATTCCACCTCCTCAAATAGCTGAACATTGACCAATGCTTTTTGGTACAGTGACTGTGTGTATTCTTCCCATCTTTTTTTGATGTTTCCTGTGTCATTAAATATTTTGCCCATAGAATCTTTCAATATTGCAACTGGAGGCTTAAATTTTTTCTTCAGTTCTTTCAGTTTGAGAAATGCCAAGTGTGTTCTTCCCCTTTGGTTTTCTAACTCCAAGTCTTTGCACATTTCATTATAGTAATTGGCTTTGTCTTTTTGAGCTGCTCTTTGAAATTTTCTGTTCAGCTTTTTTGTCTTGTCATTTCTTCCATTTTCTTTAGCTACTCTCCTCTCAAGGGCAAGTTTCAGAATCCCTTCTGACATCTATTTTGGACTTTTCTTTCTTTCCTGTCTTTTTAATGACCTCTTTCTTTCTTCATGGATGATGTTCTTGACGTCATCTCACAATTCTGGTTTTCGGTCATTGGTGTTCAATGCATCAAATCTATTTTTTAGATGCTCTCTAAATTTTGGAGGGATATAATCAAGATCATATTTTGGATCTCATGAACTTGTTTTAATTGTCTTCAACTTCAACTTGAATGTGCATGTGAGCAGTTGATGGTCTGTTCTACAGTCAGCTCTTGTCCATGTTTAAGCCAAAGATATTGAACTTTTCCATTGTATCTTGCCACATATGTAGTCAATCTGATTCCTATGTATTCCATTTGGTGTAGTCCACATGTATAGCCATCATTTGTGTTGTTTAAAAATGTATTTGCAATGTATAAGTCATTGGTCTTGCAAATTTCTATCATGTGATCACCAATGTTATTTCTATCACCAAGGCCATATTTTCCAACTACTGGTAACACTTCTTTATTTCTAACTTTTGTGTTCCAGTCACCAGTGATAATTAGCACATCTTGACTGCATGTTTGGTCAATTTCAGACTGCAGAAGTTGATAAAGATCTTCAGTTTCCTTATCTTTGGCTTTGGTGGTTGGTGCATAGATTTAAATAATAGTAGTATTAACTGTACTTCATTGTAGACATATGGATATTATCCTGTCACTGACAGCATTGTACTTCAGGATAGATTTTGAAACAGTCTTTGTGATGATGAATACCACACCATTCCATTCCATTTTTGACAATTTCCAATTTTTTTGGATTCATACTTTGTACATTCCATGCCCCAATTATTAATGGGTGCTTTTTAAACTCTGTTTCTACTCATTTATTTGTGTAGATTGTAATATTTTCTCTCTATGAACAGTTTTAGCTGTATCTTGTAGATTTTGATAAGCAATAATTTTATTACTAATTATTTCAGTACTATCAAAATTCATTATTATTTATTCATCCAATAGCTATTAAGAAGAGCATTTCTTAATTTCCAACCACTTGGTGAATTTTAATGATCATCTTTTTAATGAAATTCCATATTAATTTCACATTAGGAAAAAATGTATGATTTCAGTTTTTTTTTTTTTTTTTTAATTTGTTGATGCTGGTTTTAAGGTTCAGCACTTGGTCAGTTGATGTAAAGTTCCGTGAATGTTTGGAAAGAAGTTAAGTTCTGAAGTTGTGGGTAAATCCACTATACTTTATCATGCAGCACTGAATTTTCATGAATATTTTATTCTATGCCATATTCTTGAAGAACATCATTTAATATTTATTTATTTTGGGTGCAGGTTTGGAGCAACAACTTATTGATTCCATTGTTTGCTTAAAAGTATTTTTCTCTCACATTTTTGAGTGATAATCCCTTACTATAAGATTTTAGACTGGCAGTTATTTTTTTGAAAATACTATACAGTTACCTTTTGAAAATACTATATTTTTGTCTGTTGTCATTTAGAGTTTCTTTTGAGGTGTCAGCTGCCTGTGTTATGTCCTGACCCTTTTAATATAGTACATCACTCTTTCCCCTAACCCATAATCTTGGTCTACATTTAAGATAGTGTCTTTGTATTTGGTGTTTGGCAGTTTGACTACGATGTGCCTCAAAACAAACAAACAAACAAACAAACAAACAAACAAAAAAACTTCACTGCCTTTGAGTCAATTTGACTCATAGCAACCTCTCTGTGTTTCCACGGTGGTTTCTCTATGGAAGTAGAATGCAAATCTTCTTTCTGAGGAGTGGCTGATGGGTTTGAACACTCAGCCTTCTGGTCAGCAGTCAAATGTCTTAGGCACTATGCCACCAGAGCTCCCTGGATGTGCTTTTATTTTTGTATTTGCTTCCTTAAAGTTGTTGAGCTTCTTTCAATTTGCATTTTCATCAATTAGTAGAAACATTAGTCATTATCTAGTCAAATATATATATATATATATATATATATATATATATATA
>NW_006921935.1:2653008-2656365 GCF_000298275.1 Orycteropus afer afer
TGGGCAATCCTACTTCCGTAGTGATACTGCCTCGGAAACCCAAGGAGGGGTCGCTATGAGTCGGGGCCGACTCGACGGCAAATAACAACAACAACAACATATATATACACATATATTTGAATAAGTATATATTTGAATATATCTGTATTTGAATACTTAAATTTTGGTATATTATATGTATACTACACGCACACACACACACACACACATATATATATATTTGCACATGTATATTCTACTCTTTTCTCTCTCCTTTTCTTCTAGAACTACAATTATACACATGATAGGTCTTCTCACACTAATTTCTATATCTCTTAGTCTCTTTTCAATATTCTTAATCCTTTTTATCCTAGAGCAATATTCTGAATATATTCTTCAGATCAATATTATTTTTCACTTCTATATTCAGATAGATCTAATGTACTGTTAAACAGTGCTTGAATTTTACTGTTTTTCACATATAAAAATGTCCTTTTTGACTTTTTAAAAATTTTTATCCACTAAAATCCTCAAACTTATCTTTCATTTTCCTTGAACTTTACAAATGTAGTGATTTTACAGTTTTCTACTAGCAATTCCACTGTATAGACTCACAGTATCTTTTTTCTTTTTAATCATGCAAACTTCTCTCAAATATGCCTGGTTATTTTTCATTGATTTTCAGGCATTCTGTAAATTACTCCTATATATGAAATTTAAAACTTTGGATATCCATATCTTCCTGAAGAGAAGATTTATGTTTACTTTATGCAGAAGGCTGAGACATTAGTAACTTAGCAATATCATGGATAGTTTAGAACACTCCTCAGGACTATAAAAAGTTGAAGCTGTTTTTCAGATTCTATGAAGGTCAGGCTGTTTCTTGGTCATATTTTCTCATAGCCTGTACCTTGAAAGGTTTCAATTTATACTCTAGATATTTACCAGGTACCCTCTACCCTGTTAGCCTTTGTTATTTTTGTTGTTAGTTGTGGTCATGATGATTCTGACTCATGGTGAGCCCTTAATGGGTCTTAAAGTCCTTTAAATCAGTAGATCTCACCTTTCTGTTTGTCTTACTGTGCTGGCTTACTTGTTGCAGTGATCCTGAAAGCTACCGGACCAATATGTAACATCATGATAAATGAACACAACAGAAATTGTCAGGTATTTAATTTCACTTAGATCAACAATCAATGCCAATAGAAAGAACAGTCAAGAAAACAAAGGACATATTGCACCTTTCACACTGGCTGCAAAAGACCTGTTTAAAGTGTTAAAAAATAGAAATCTCACTTTGGTGACTAAGGTATCCCTGACCCAAGCCATGATCTTTTCAATTGCCTCATGCAAATATAAGTACTGGACACTAAAAAAGGAAGACTGAAGAAGAACTGATGCATTTGAATCATGGTGTGAGTGAAGAACATTGAATGTACCATGAACCACCAGAAGAATAAACAGATCTGTCTTGAAGGGATTACAGCCAGATGCTGCATAGAAGTGAGGATGGTGAGGATTTATCTTGCTTATTGTGGACATGTTATCTCCAGGGACAAATCCTTGGAGAAAGACATCCTGCTTGGTAAAGTAGATGGTCAATGAAAAAGAGGAAGATCCTCAGTGAGATGCATTGACACAGTGGCTATAACAATGAGTCCTAATCATACCTACACTATTATTAGGGTTGATGCAAGGGCACCTAACAACAACAAATCAGTAATTGGCAAACAATATTTCACCTAGAGCAGGAGACAGATTCTGCTTGATGCCTGTTTTTGTAAATAAAGGTGTATTAGAACAATCATACACATTTATTTATGTATTATCTATGATAACTTTCTCATTGTAAGAAGCAGCAAAGTTGAAAAGTTACAGCAGACACTTTATGATTCACAGAACTAAATTATGTATTATCTAAATCTTTACAAAATAACTTTGTCGATCTAAGTATTAGTGTTTGACCCTAATGGAGAAGCAGAAAACTCAATGACTGTGCTTTTTCTGTTTCCTTTATCTCTGAAATCCTGATCTCATATTCCCCATTGCTTATTACCATTCCCAAAATATTTATTTAGTTTGCCAACTCCCCCCTCCCCATTAAAGAGTCATCCAAACCGCTTATTTCACAGTACCTGAAGTGGAAATTTCTTTCCTAGGCTCTAAGAGGAGAAGAAAATAGATTTTTAATGTGATTTTGAAATAGGACCAAATGCGGGTCCTTCTCAAGTGCACAGTCAAGCCAAAACAGTTTACACACTGAGTGATTAAGAGGAGAGAAAATTATTTATTGCAAAGTGGCAATGCAAGGAGGCAGGGGTACCCATGCCCAGATCTGACTCCCTGAAACTCCATCAAATTGCAGTTTTGTAGATTTCAGAAGAGAGGGTTATAAAATTTCAGGAACTTGGTCATGACATGGTTGATGATTGGCTGAAATTTCCTTCACCTTGGTTTAAAGGGGCAGTAGCATTTTGAGCCAGTGCACTTGCGTACCAGTTGAGTCACACCGGCTTCCTGTCATCAGCTGAATGGGGCTTAGGCAGAGGAAAGAGTATTAGTTCCCAGTAGCGTTGTTCCTCTCTGCCCCACTGCACATGTCCATGGGTAGCGTTGTTCCTCTCTGCCCCACTGCACATGTCCATGGGCCAGAGTTAATTTTCAAGTTGTTTTCTAAGACATATTAATGTGTTTATCACCTGTGCCTAAGGAAGTATCAGGAAAGAATGTTTTTTGTTTCATTCAGCTCTTAAGGAACTGAGATCATTGTATTTACTCATCTGTCTCCAACCCAGGTACTATTAGTCTTAACTGGGGTGGGGAAATAGCTGAGAGTAACTAAGTTTAGTTATATCTTCCCATCTGGGGGCCTATCTGTCCTAATTACCTGTTTTAACCAGAGTGGGGGAAATAGTTTTGACTTTACACAGTTTCAATTCCCCCTTAGAATGGTTACTGTTCTACATTTTTGGGAAATGGGGCAACAACTCATTATAGCTGCTTCCTGCTGACTGGGGATGAAGATGGTTAAACTCAATTCTTGATTAGTAAGTCTCTTGTAGTTTAGACAGTCCTTGGAATTTTCTGGCCATAGTCTTGGGGGAAGAACTAGGGGTGCCTGGAGAGGTTTTAAGACAGATAAGTAGTTAGGTAGACAACCACAAGTAAAGAGTGTAAATGTTAATATGAGGAGTGTTATCCTGTTGCAATTTACGAATGGTGTGACGAATAGCCTATTGATCTTGTTCTATCTGTCCTGATGCATTAATTAGTGAGCAACAGGTGGCATTGATGCATATACATACCCTTCTATATGAAGGAGAGTACATACACAACTGTGTTGGATTGGGTTCTCTAGAGAAACACAAAAACCAGCAA
>NW_006921935.1:2662512-2670697 GCF_000298275.1 Orycteropus afer afer
ATATAGTCCGGAATGCCGTTCTTCCAGTTTGTCCCTGGGATAGTATTGCAGGTAGGCCACACCCCTGGGGAAACTCCCCCTAGACCGACCGGCCACTTAGAACGCAGTCATGTGATCCATCATGGGAACCACCACTCACAACTGGAGTCCAGCCAAGTTGACACATCTTCAACTATCACAACAACTAATAATTATTATTAGCCCAATGAGTGTGGTTTAATAGTTGGAGTTTTATGACAGTGTTAAACCACCACCCTCCTTCAGAAAGGGTTAGAGATAAAGCAATCATTGAGCTGATCAAAATCACATTCATGTCTTAACCCAGAACAGGTTTCCTTTTAAATAAAACCTTAAGATCCTCAATGGGCTATTCCACTGCAGATTGTTGAGGACACTCAATATTTAGTTGGTCAGGTTCTCTCGAGTCTCCCTGTCTCCTTAGGCTGTTCCCTGTAGAATAAAACTTAGTTATAGGTCTCAGACGGTTTCCCAGTAGTAGTCTACACTATTAGTAGTAGTAGTAGTCTGGCACTATTCTCAATTGGGTGTGATGTATTCAAGGGCGGACACCCTTTAGTTTGGCTGAAGAATGTGTTGTCAACAATACTTCATAAGGCCCAGTCCATTTGGCCTGGAGATGGCTCTGAGGAGCCCAGTCACTCCACTCCTTCAGCAGGACCCAATTGCCTGGACAGAAGCTGTAAAAGGGAGTATCTGTAGGATATGACAACCTACCAGAAGCAAACTAGTTAAATATTTTTGATGTTGCAGACAAAGTTCGTACAAGTTTTAAAATATCCAATTCCTTGATAATTTTAAGGTCTTCCTTTCCTGCATAACTAGGATGCCACACTCTAGCAAATGGTCTCCCATATAATATTTCATATGGGCTTAACTTAAGCCTGCTTCTGGGGTAACCCAGACCACAACAGGGCAAGAAGTAAAAGTTTTATCTAAGATTAGTTTGTCTCTTGGAACACTTAGCCAGTGTCTTCTTAAAAGTGTGCTTCATCTTCTCAGTTTTCCCCGTCATTTTGGCTAGTCCTGTTACTTGTTGGACTATTTGAGATGCAAATGTTCCCTCATTATTACTTTAACTGAGACTAGCAAACCAAATTGGGGATAATTTTAATAGGGTTTACTCACCTCTATTGCTTTTCCACTTCAGGGAAAGGTTTCCACCTATCCAGTAAAAGTATCTAAATACTAAGAAATACTTGATTTTTCCAGGGGTTTTAAATTTTACCTGCAAGTTTTCATATGGGCCCAGTCCTCTTGTTTGAATTCCTTTTACCATTGGAGGTGGACTACACTTTTGATTGTTTCTGGCATAGATTAAGCAGCTTTTTTTCACCTTTTGGATGGTTTTGTACAGATCCAGTCCTGAAATAAGTTTACTCAGCACAGCACACAGGGCATCTGTTCCCATAACAAGTGCTGGTTGCAGTGACAGTTCTGCCTGTTGCCTCTGTAGTCCATAGCCAACAGGTAATTTCAGGAGGTTGTGTCTAAGGCCAATGCCTGGTTGAGATTAACATCCACCTGCGCATGTTATCTGAGAAAGTAACCTGAGTATTTCATTTGGTGATTAAGTCTTATTCCAACAGAGGAAGAGGGCATTCAGGCATGTTCAAAAACTTCAAGTTAATACAGTACTCCCAACCTGGCAATCAAGATTTTTACATTACATTTTATATTTTTACATTACTGACATTCCAGTAATGCTCGTAGTCTTCTGGGACAGAGTTACCTTGGGGATGTTTAGGACTGAGGTTATCCCTGTGTCCAGTAGAGATTCAATGGGCTGTTTTCCCAATTATTGCCACCCAGGCTCTTCATGGGAGATAGGAATTTTTCCAGTCTGTAATGCAGTCCCTGGACCCCATCATTCTTGATCACTGTCAGCTGTGCTTACCATCTGCTGGGTCCCCTTTTGTTTGTTTCGGAGGGTTTGTTTTGGGCACTCTCTCTTCCAGTGCCCATCTTTCCTGCAATAAACACACTGTTGAGGCCCCAAATATGTTGGTTGGCCTCCTGGAGGAAGGAGCTTTATTTGCTCTCTTTCTGTTTCTTGGGGACCCATAGGGACTTACCCAGTAGGATTGACATCGTGGCAGGCCTCCCAGGGCAGCAGCCAGCAGGGCAGTCTGTTGCTTCATGTCTCTTTACTTCTGTTTCTCCTGCTCCTGGTCCCGGTTATTATAGACTTTGAAAACAACCTCCACAAGTTGAGAAGTGTTCATACCCAGTCCTCCTTGTAATTTTTGGAGTTTGCATCATACATCAGAGGTGCTTTGGCTTATAAAAGTTAAGTTGATAATACGAGTACTCTGGGGGTCATCTGGGTCAGTGTCAGTATATTGACGGTAAGCCTCATATACCCGTTCAAGGAAAGCAGAAGTATTTTCCTTGGGGCTTTGTTGTACTTCCTGAACTTTACAACATTAATCTGCTTTGGGGCCCCCTTCTGGAGCCTTACAATAATGCACTCTTTTATATGAGCCAACCTAGCTCTGACCTCTGGGTCATCAGGATCCCACTCTGGATCTGTTCCTAACACTGCTTGATGGCTGGGGCCCCTTACTAGGTTTTCAGGGTGGAGGTTGTGAAGTCTGTCAGCTTCTGCTTTCTGTAATACCATTCATCTCTCTTCAGGGGTGAGTAAGGTAGTTAATAACATATTAATATCAGCCCAATTAGATCGATGAACTGAAAATATGGAAGTGATTAAGGTTTCCATCCGCTTTGGATTCTCCCTATAAGTGGGTATCATATTTTTCCAATTGATTAAATCAGCCATAGTGAGTGGCACCTGAGTCCAAATAAAATCTCCAGGATTTCCTTCATGATTTAAACTGGCTGGAACCTGCTGTAATGGGTATTGCCCTGATGGATCGGTCTAGACCTCTGGCCAAATTTTACACCACTCCGAGTTTGTGCTGGAGAGGCCATTTCCTGAGGGGCACCCATTTTCTAAGGGGCAAGATGGGGAGGAATGGAGTCAAGATCAAGGTCTTTAGAGTCCTCAAAGACACCCTTAAAATCCACTTTTCCTTCAGATCATACAATTATCAACCCAAACTGTTTTCTGTAAGCAGTTGTTTTGAAACAAAGTCATGACTAACTCCAAATGAAACAGTTCTTCCCACTTTTGATTTTTCTTTCTTACAAAATGAATCTAACTGGATAATATCATTGTTCAGACTCCTATTTTCTGACCATTTATCCCCAGACTTGAGCTGATATTGTGGCCAGACAGTGTTACAGAATAATACCAATTTTTACCTGTTTATAGGCTCAAAGCCAAAATGAGCTCAGTTTTTCAGAATGCAGCCAAAGGGCCTGCATTCTGGTGTAGAACCTTGGTTACCCAATTTCCAGTCACACTTATGTCCACTCAAAACTGTTGCACTGGTGCCACCCACACATACTCTTTCTCACACATAAACAAATCACTCAGAGCCAAACCAGAATTCAAAGCAAAAGATTCCTAAGAAACACATGGGTTGTGGAGAGATTTTGATTAAAAGACAAGTGGGCCACCACTTAAAATTTTTATATTTCTCACCCACACACAAACAAACCAAAACGAGACCAGACTAAGAGACACCTGGGCTTCCACATACCCACACTCTCATTCACACACAACAGATCAAGGTAAAGGATCCCCAAGAAACAGTAAACCCTCACACAAATCAAACCAAACCAAAATCAAATCAGACCAGAATAATAATGTTTCAGCTGTGGAGATGATCTTAATTAAGATTACCAACTAAGGACCAAAATTTCAACTTCCCTATCAGCTTAAAGCCAGATCAGACAAGAGTATAGATTCTTGAGAGTGCTTCAGCTGTGGAGATGATGTAATTAAGGGTACTAACCAAAATTTCAGGCTCCCTATCATCTTAACACCAGATCAGACCTGAGTGTAGATTCTTAAACGTGCTTCAGCTGTGGAGATATCTTAATTAAGGTTACTAACCAAAATTTCAACCTCCCTATCAACTTAAAGCCAGACTAGAGTGATTCAGCTGTGGAGATGTCTTAACTAAAGCCATTAACCAAAATTTCAACCTCCCTATCAGCTGGAAGCCAGGCCAGAATTCAATCTATACTCACCAATTTGTTGTTGTTATGTGCCGTCGAATCGGACCCGACTCATAGCAACTCCTCTTTGGGTTTCTGAAGCAGTATCACTACGGATGTAGATTGCCCCATCTTCCTTCAATAGATGCCTTCAAATCCAGAATAATTTTCTCTTCTCTCGAAAGCGTCTAGAGGCCAAGGACACTGCAGAGTGTCACAGACTCAGCACCCCTTACCTACCTTGAGACAAAGCAGTGCCTGAGTGTGGACAAGGTCCATCAGAGGTCCATTCTGTTTCCACCATCCAAGGGTTCTCGTGCTCCAGACAGAGAGTCAGAGACCCTTGGTCCCATGTGGGTTGCCAAATTGAAATAGGACCAAATGTGGGTCCCTGCCTGGTGCACAGTCAGGCCAAAACAGTTTACACACTGAGTGATTAAGAGGAGAGAAAATTATTTATTGCAAAGCAGCAATACAAAGAGGCAGGCGTAGCCATACCCAGATGTGACTCCCTGAAACTCCGATGAATTACAGTTTTGTAGGTTTCAGAAGAGAGGGTTATAAAATTTCAGAAATTCAGGCATGAGATGGTTGATATTGGCTGAAATTTCCTTCACCTCGTTTTAAAGGGACAGTAGCGTTTTGAGCCAGTGTGCTTGGGTACTGGATGAGTCACACTGGATTCCTGTCATCAGCTGAAAGGGGCTTAGGCAGAGGAGAGAGTGTTAGTTCCCAGTAACTTTATTCCTCTCTGCCCCACTGCACATGTTCGTGGGCCAGAGTTAATTTTCAAATTGTTTTCTAAGACATATTAATGTGTTTATCACTTGTGCCTAAAGAAATGTCAGGAAAGAATGCTTTTTGTTCCATTCAATTCCTAAGGAACTGAGATCATTGTATTTACTCATCTGTCTCCAACTCAGGTACTATTAGTCTTAACCAGGGTGGGGAAATAGCAAAGGGTAAACAAGTTTACTTATCTATTCCCATCCGGGGTCCTATCTGTTCTAATTATCTATTTTAACTAGGGTGGAGGAAGTAGTTTTGACTTTGCTTGGTTTCAATTTTACTTTGGGTCGAGCATGTTACTATAATCTGTTGGGTATTGTGTAAAAAAATAAACCCCTTCTCTTGATAAACTAAAATCTACTTGTAAATTACAGACTGATAATATATTATGAAGGAGTTCTGGTGCCATAGTGGATAAGGCCCTTGACTGCTAATTGGAAAGTCAGCGGTTCAAACCCACCAGCTGTTCTATGGCAGGGAGACTGGGAGATCTACTTCTGTAAAGATTTACAGCTTCAGAAACCCAGTGGGTGTCACTGTGATTTGGAAATGACTCGATGGCAGTGAGTTGTTTGGTTTTTTTTGTTAATATTTTACGTGTTCTTTATTCTCACAATAAGTAGAATGTGCTAAGTATTACTGATTTGGTCAAGTAAGGCCATGCATATGCTTTATATAGTCCATTAAGACATTCTACATATATGTATTTTTATAAATTTTTGCATTTTCACAAATATCCATTATAAAGACAAATAACAACAGCCTTACGAATATACATATTTGTTTAAGAATAGTATCAAAATCCAGGATCTGCTACTTATTAAACCTATATTCAAATATTATGAACTTGCCTTCATTGTGCTTTTTTAAAAATAAGTTTAATAATACTTGGTATAACTGACATAAGAATTTATTGAAAAGATGTATATAACGTACCTGCAAATTGCCAACCCCTAACCTCTTTTTCTTTGTTTGAAATAAGATGTAGGGTAATGGCCCTCTGTCTGGCTGCCCATTAAAATTACTGGGAGATAGTGTTGATATCTAAAACTGACTCCGACTAATTCAGAATCCTTTGGAGAATCCTTGAATGATTCTTTTGTTTGTCCAGGGTTAAGAAAAATTGAACAGTTAAAAGATTTTCAAGTTAGAAAGATCTGGGTTCAAATTTTGCTACCATTGTATGTGCAGTTTGTCAAATTTTGTTTTATTACTGAGCCGCAATTCAAAACCTATAAAGCATGGATAACATCATTTTGCAAAACTGCACAGAAATTTACAAATGGCATACATACTTTGCCTGACACAAAGCAGTTACTCAATAATAAAAGAAAGCTTTTAGTAAACTTTTCTAATTATTTCCTTCAGCCCTGACTGAAATTTAGGTTTCCATTACTTTGTATTTCTGTCTTTGACCATTCTCCAAAAATCTAAATTTGCATGCCTAACTAAAGATTTAACATCTCCATTCAGATGACTGGCCTGAAGCTCAAACTCTATGTGCAAAACAGAAATCTGGGACAACACAAATACTTTTTCCCTAGAGCTTTGTATGGCTGCCTGCTTCCCTTCACACTTCTCTCCATTTAATTGCCCTGAAGGCTTTTATTAACCACAAAGCTAAAGTAGCCATTCTTATTAAATATGTCTCCATTTCATTAATATGCATTTGCATTTTTCATATCACTTATCTCTTTATGAAATTATCTTTAATTTATTTGCATAGGTATTTGTTTCCATTTCTCACCATGCAACATAAATCTCATAGTATTACTTTTTCATTTTCTTTCTAGTGCCTAGAACTGACTAGACACAACTACAGAACTGGTTATGGCACTTTAAAAGAGCCCAGTAGTCATTAAGTTCTGACTTAAAACTACACCTAAAGAGTTTGTGCTTTTTAATTCTACACGACATTCTTTAACTTACTTCAATTACGTGTGTATACAATATCTGTGGACTTATCTTTATTTCTTATAAAAACATATGTACCTTGAGTTCAGAACCTATCTATTATGTATTTAGATTTGGTCATTACCTGGCAATAATGAGTTAATAAATAAATAAGCAGGTAAATTTACCCTGTCAAAGACAAACATGTTTGACAAAAGCAAAGCAAATTAGTTAAGTGATATGAAATAAATTGAAATTGTTATTGCTCTATTTCAGCAGGGATTATATAAAAATGTACAGAAGCAATAGACTGTGGTAGATAAGACCCTGTGCTCTAGAGTTATGGAAATAAAATTCTATTTGGGCCACTACAGAACAAGCTCTAAACTGCACTCATATCCCTGGGACCTTTCTGTCTATTCCTGTTGGCATCCAGCTGCCTCTATTCGCATGTGTGCACTTGCAGGTTCTTTTCTCTACTCTTTCCACCTATGGAAAGCAAAACTTGTCACATAGGGTTGGCCTAGTAATTAAAATCCATAACAGCATCCTTCAATTAATGATTCTCATAAACCAAAAACTTACTGCCGTCTAGTCAATTCTGATTCATAGCGATCCCCATTGGATTTCCAAGGCTGTAAATCTTTACAGAAGGTGATTGCCTCACCTTCCTTTCCAGGAGAAGCAGGTCGGTTTGAACCACGGACCTGCTGGCTAGAAGCCAAATACCTCACCCACCATGCCACCAGAGCTCCTTAATGATTCTCAGTAGTTACTCTAAAATTATCCCAGCTTCCTTGTCCACTGGTTGTGCTATAAAATTCCTAAATATGGTATTTGCACTGTTTCCAAGATTATCCTCCTGGCATTAAGTTCTAGTTGCCCACAGTGTCAGTAGTCAATGATGTACTGGCTGCACTGGTGTACTTCTTTGTACCCTTATCCTCCTACCCATGTTACCAGTATTTTTCAAGTAAATTGCTTGCACTGGAATCCTACTTATAGGGATTTCTACTTAAAACTCTGTAATTTTCGTTAAATAAATTTTCTTATATTTGTCTCAATTTGCATGTCTGTAAAAGACAGATAAAAATTATCTTTCTCACCATGTTGCTTTAAGAGTTAAAAGAGAAGAAAGGACAGAGATTGGTGTATATTAAGGACTCAGTAAATGACAGGTTTTACTTTGTGCCAAGTGTACTGCATATATTTTCTTCACAAACTTTACAATGACCATGGATTCATACTTAAAGAGATATAGTAACTTCCTTGAAGTTGCAGAGCAGATTTGAAAAAGTTAACTGTGTCTGTGATAGGCCAGAGTGCAAGTTCTTTTTTTTTTATTGTGATTTGGGTGAAGATTTACAGAGCAAATTCACTTTCCATACAGCAGTTCACATATACTTTGTCTCATGTC
>NW_006921935.1:2674632-2684400 GCF_000298275.1 Orycteropus afer afer
TGCTAGTTGGGGTTTAGTCCACTTTTGTATCCTTCTCTTCAAGGCTCAGGGGTCCAAGATTATCTTCTGTGTCTGTGTTAATTGGTTTCCCTTTTGTTTGTTGAAGAGGGTCTGTGCAGTCTTTCTGTCATCTTACCAGAACTGGAGAGTGTGAGTTCTTAAAGAAATATTTTAACATTATTTTTTATTTCAATCTTGATATCAGTAAAGTAATTGATATACTTAAATTTTAATTTATAAATATCAGATTATTAGCCTGTTAAAGGTTGAATGTATCTGATATAAATTTAAAAAAGCAATTTTTGAATGTCAGTATGTTGTTGTTGTTGTTACGTGCCTTTGAGGCAGATCCAACTCATAGGGACCCTTCCATGGGTTTTTGAGGTGGTATCACTATGGAAGTAGATTGCCCAACCTTCCCTCTGAGGAGTGGCTGGTGGGTTTGAACTGCCAGCCCTCTGGTTAACAGTCAAGTGCCTAGGCACTATGCTACCAGAGCTCCCAAATGTCAGTATACATAAGATTAAATTAGAGGACTTTTAAAATGTAGATTCCTGTCCCACATATAAAAATATCATCTCAGTTTTTATGGGATGATATCTATGATTTTAACATGCTTCTTCACTGATTCTAAAGCAAGTGGTACAACAGAAAGCATTAGGAAATAGACTAGTAAAAATTTTAAAAATAGATATTTTATGACTTTAAAATGGGAAACATTTGGGGTATACTAAGAGCTCTGGTAGCATAGTGTCTAAGGCACTTGACTGCTAACCAGAAGGCTGGCAGTTCAAACCCACCAGCCACTCCTTGGAAGAAAGACTGGGCAATCTACTTCCATAGTGATACTGCCTCGGAAACCCAAGGAGGGGTCACTATGAGTCAGATCCGACTCGAGGGCACATAATAATACAACAACAGCAATAACAACTGTCCCAAGGGGTCCTAACTCCTAGCTTAGGGAAAATTTTGTAATATTTTACATGCAAGGCCACAGAGAGGCTCCAAAAAGAAAAAGAGGAGAACGATTTTGTGTTAACATTCGTAAGTTAAGGAGACCTCATTAGAGAGAGACATTAAGACAGCTTTTAAGGGTTTTTAACACACTGAGATCATTCAGATCTTTCAAAAGGGAGAGGTTATTTACCGTCACACTGAACAGACCCTATGGTTTCAACTTCTATAATAATTAAGGAAAAAGCACTTATTAAACACCTTGCTTGCAGTTTTCAATTAGAGTCAGTAGGAGGTTCAGCCATCACAGTTTAAGAATGCAGGGGGATATAGCATTGACTAAGTAAGGCAGCATGTGATTTTGGGCTCTTCATTTTCTGTATTGTATACAATTCTAAAGATTAAGAAATCTTAACATTCCCCATATTTTAAGGAAGTATGAACCTGTTGCCTTTTTTCTAGTCTCTTCTTTCATAGGGATGTTTATTAAAAGATACTTTCACTCCCAGATTCTTTGGTCACCCTTCCTAGCTGGGAAGTATGTCTGGATTTTCTGGTAGAGCTAAACAAGCTTCCTTTCACCAGTAAATAAATGAGATGGTGCAGGAACTTCCGTTTCCCTTCTAGAGAATGTGTTTCTCCTAAATGAAAACGCAAATGGCTATATGATATAAATTGTAACTTTTAACGAGATATTATTTTGAAATCCTTAAGATTAAAAAAAAATGTACAATTAAAGAAAAAAATGAGAAGCTACTAATGTAGTGAGACTACCTTGTGCTTTTCCACCAGATCAACAAGTGAGCCTTGAGCTTATTCCTGCTCTTTTCACCCCACTCCCTTTTCTCTTGTAGTTGGCAGCTAGTTAAGTCAAACAATTACTGGATTATTTTATTTCTGCCAATTGCCTTCTTTCTTGGTGAACAAACACAAATTTTAGATTCCTGGATGAATCAACTAATTCCTACACTGAATGGAAAAGTTAAGGCATTCAGAATGAAATGAAATAAGTGAATTTGGAAGTGCTGGAAGATATATGAATTATTTTTATACTTTTATGTAAGGGAATGATATTTCCCATTAAAAATACTGAACTTTAAAGCTTTGTACACAATATATATTGCATTTAATATATACGAACCTTCAGTCTTCTGGTTAGTCAAATGCCTTAGGCACTATGTCACCAGAGCATGCTGTGAATCAATTAGAAATAATCTACAGTTGAGTTTGTGTATCTTACTATTTATATCCACAAATAATCTGTACTTCAGGTAAAAAGTAATTTGCAGACTAGGATACATACCTTGATGATTTTCTTTCTTCTTATTGTGTGCACAATTTATTTTTTTACAAAATCAGTTAATAGATAATATTTTGTTTATCTTATACTTGTGAATCAATGTAGGCATTAGTTTTATTCTATTGCTGGCATAAGGGGCAATAGACTGCTTGATAACTTTATAATTAGGTTTATTTTGCTTTCTCAGTAACTAAGCCTTTGGATGCAGTACAAGATTCATTTATCTTGCAAAGAATAACTTTCTATAGAAAAAAAAAAGAGAAATTCCATAAGAAGCTTCTGTGATTTCTTTAACCAACATAGATTTTGTATTTATTCCTGTAATTTGATTATATTAGTTAAAACTCTCTATATGAAAGAGATAAAGAAGTTTTATAGACAAAAGAACCTTGACCTAATTTTTAGAACAATAGTTCCTCAAATGTGGTCCCAATAGACTTTATGAAGGTTAGTCAGAACTGGATAATGATAAAAGAAGAGGATGAATAGAGCTTAAAGGTGGTACTTTTGGGATTTGAGGCAAAAGAACTAAATTAAACTGGCAAAGTAGTGGGCATTTAACTGTGGGCATGATAATGATTTCATCTAATAATTATTTTGTGCTGCAATTCCAAATTGCTATATGTTATTATTTGGGTGAAGAGAGAGGGAATAAGTACAAATGTTTTGGGGAAAGCAATTAACAAATATTTACTTAATTTTATTGTGTGAAAGTTAGTACACTTAACACTGGGGGGAATAAGAAAATAGTTTTAAGTTATCAATGAATTCTTTAATATCAGTGTTTCTTATTACAACCTGAAACTTAGGGAGTTAAGGAGGGATATTCCTGCACTTAGATTTACTGATGTTCTATACATGGGGTGGGAGTTCTGGTGGCATAGTGCCTAGACTGCTAACCAGAAAGCTGGTGGTTCAAATCCACCAGCCATTCCTCTGAAGGAAGATTGGGCAATCTACTTCCATAGTGATATGGCTTCAGAAACCCAAGGAGGGGTCGCTATGAGTAGGATCCAACTTGACAGCAGTGCATAGACATGAGGTGGTAGCTATGTGTCTTATTTGCTGATCATATAGCCTTTTCTTTCTTGAACCTAGAAGCAGGGTCCAAATCTTTCTCAACAGCAATTTAAACACTGATCATGAATTTTCTTCATTTCTAGAAAACACCAAATTATCCTTATGCTATCCAGCCATATAAACTTTGCAGAAATATGGACAAGAGACTAGTATGCTATATCTTTGCAATGACTATACATCTTAAACTGTTTTTGAATAATTAGTCGCAGTTACACAGATACTCACAGCAATACCATGGGAGAAAAAAAAAAAAAAGTAAAGTAATATACACTTTCAGATAATCCACTATGTGTCAGTGTGTTGGGCTCTAGGCATACTGGGAATATATGATAAAGGGGACAGAATCTTTACCTTAGAGAAAGTTATGTAAATTGATGTGAGAGAAAAAATGTTTCTTTTGCATTTTTAAATTTCCTCAATTCTTCCCATTTCTCCCTTTTCCTCCATCATCTCCTATTCTTCTTCACATCTTTGTCCTGTCCTGCCTCATCTTCCATTTTATTTTTTATTGATTTATCCTTAGTAACACAATTTCAGTATAATGAACACCCCTGGAGTAACTCCTCTACTAACTTAATGCTGTTGAGTTGACTCCAATTCACAGGGAGTGACCACATACATATTAGTGTAGAATTGTGCCCCACAGGAATGTCAGTGGCTTATTTTGTTTGAAGCAGAACACCAGGCCCCTTTTCCCATGTGCCTCTGGACAGCCTCCATTATTTGAATTAGCAGATGACCACATTAACCATTTATACCGTTCAGGAACACCAACTCCTCCTTGATTTTAGATCATGTTTTAAATGATGTGACAAGTACTATTTTAAGATATTAACTTGATCCCTTAGATAAACCTTGACTTTTACACACCAAAGCTCTAAAAAAGAATGAAAAATTACTATGGAGTTTCTTTGCACAGTGATAAAAACCCTTTTTGATGTAAATATAGACAAGTGTTTGAAGTTATTTGTAAAAATTTAAATGCATAATGATAGTTTAAAACAAGTATAACCACCAAGGACTAGATAAAGAGGAAATATATAATCTTAAATTGAGGAGTTTACAGAGTGGTGGATATTAGTCAAATGGAGATTAAAGATGAGTGCTTTAACATTTGTTTAGGAATTTACCACCTCAGAAACTGAATGGGGTTTAGGAATGGGAGTAGAACATACACTACAATCAAACCAGAATCTGTATATTAAATTGGTCTCCAAGTCTGTATAACAGGGTCAAATAATTATACCCACTGTCATAAATTTGCCACTGGGTAGATTTTAATACTTTATTAAAGAGGGAAGAGACAGGCAGTCACTTGGCAAGGAATAAGGTTTTACCTCATAAGCAATTTTTTGTTATGGGAGATCAAAATAATTTTACATTGATTATTGAAACAACTAATTTACTGAGTCATTTTCTTTGTTGTAGAATATGTGAAATATTATTTTTTTAGAAAATGTAGAAATAGTAAAAATCTAAGTACCCTGCATTCATTAAAAGTTTTATACTCCAATTCATCTCATTCTGTTAAAATAGCATAGAGCACTTTTGCATTTATTCACTAACATTAGAGTCACATTTAAAAAGAAGTTACATCATGTTAAGTTACATCATAGTTAAGTCACACACACACACACACACACACACACACACACATGGGGTTCTGGTGGAGTGGTGAGTGATTAAAGTATTGGCCTGCTAACCAACAGGTCAGTGGTTTGACCTGTTGGAGGAGGAACATGAAACAATCTGATTCTGTTAAGTTTTATAGCTGTGGAAAACTTATCGGGAAGTTCTGCTCTGTCCTAAAATGTCACTATGAGTTTGAATCAAATCAATGGCTGTGAGTTAGCTCATACATATATATACACACATACATACACATATATATATTTACACATACATTTTTATACACATAGACATTTTTATACACACATGTATATATATTTTCAGACACATAATATATTTTTACACACATGCATATATATATTTACACACACATGCATATATATAACTCACATATCCTGTTCAAATGCGTGAATGAACAGAGGAGGGGACATCACAGATTATCAGTGTTTAGGACCTCAATATGCCTTAATCCAGCCTTGCTCCCCAAGTACATACATTTTTTTTTCCATTTCTCAACACATATTTATGCATTTTTGTTTCAAGTATGTTAATGATATAGTGTTATTTCCTGTACTTTATTGATTGCTCATCTCCATGAGAACTTGTTTATTTATTTTGGAGAGTTTGGCTCATCTGAAGAAAATACTGAAACGTGTTATTCCACATAACCAACATACATACGTGCTCTAGTAATTGCACTTTGTTGGTCATATTTTTAGCTTCTCTTTTGGTATCTCTTTTTAATATCTTGTCTTCACACAAAAATTGGACATGACATAAAAATTAATATTTGAAAATTAAATTTTGTTCTTAAATCTAAGATAGTTAAAAAAATAGTAATTGTAAGGCAATGATTAAAATTAATTAATTGATTAAAAATAATTTCAATTGTTTGTCTGAGATGTTTGTTGGAGGGTCATTCACAGATCTTCACTAGTGTTATTCATTTTGAAATAATATCTAAAAACTTTCACATTCACTTTCCATCCTTGATGGTGTGTCTTCAGAGTGCATTGGACTACTGTTAGTAACTGACAAAGGTAAGGGCAATTGCAAAGAGCATGATACAAATACAAGGTTATGCTCAATTTGATGACCTATTTTGGTTTGCTTTGCCTAGGACCAGATACATCACAAATCAAATGACTATAGTGCCACTGGCATATTATTATGTAATGGATGAGAGAATTGAATGTGAGGTTATACCTGATTGGTCCAAATGAAGAAGAAAATATAATTGATATTGTACACAAAATTTATAAAAATGGTATTAATTTCATTTAATTCCCTGCCAGTTCTCTTCCACTGTGGCACTCACTTTTCCTTGTGTCCTGTCTACTTGGCATATATGGGGTTTGTTTTAGAACAGCTGGTGCCTTTGTTTTGTTGATGTCCTAAGCACGTGCTTTAACCATATGCTTATCTTGTTTATTAGGCAATCTGCCCCTGTTGGAAAGAGTTGAAAATACTGCTTTCCTAAAGATATTGACATACGGAAAAAAAAAAGAAAAAAAGAAAAAAGAAAAGTTCAAGATATATTAGAGTTAAACAACACGATTAATAGACTTAATATACTACATGAGCATAGAATCGTTCATTCAACAGCTAGAACATAGATTCTTCTCCAAGATTTTAAAAAGAAAAAACTACAAAATATTAACCATATAAAATAACTCAACTAAAGTCACATATGCACATATATATACCAAATATGTTTGGAAATTTGAAAGCCAATACCATTATTCTCTTTTTATAAAATATATTTAAATGATTCTAAGATTTATGTGGAAAAATCTTATTGACAATATAAGATATTTAATCCTATTAATAACAATTTAGTAACACTTATGTGGCAGTTGTAGATTTAAAGGTTTTTATTGTAAAAAGAAAAAAGATACAGAAATATGCTAGTAGCACTTAAATGTATTAAAAAAAAAAAAACATAAGATTTGTTTTTATTGTGTTCAATGAAAATAAATTTATTTTCCTATTGGTAAATTTATTTTGTTATCCTAAGTTTAGTAACCAAATAATTTTTTGAATTAGAGAATTTAATCTTTATATATATATATATATATATATAAAGAAACTTAGGTTTAATTACCATATTATGAAGTCACATCATTTGGTAAAAATTAGACCCAGATTTTTCTATAAGTTCCGATATATGATATGTTATGGAAATAACGCATTTGATATTTTTGTTATTAACCTCCTTTATATTCTGATTGTCTTGATTCTTCTGTTGTCTGTAGGTACAAAGTTTTGTTACTGGTCTTTTTGCTGTTGTTGAGGATGATGTTGTGTGTATTGAAGATATGAGGGACTGTTCTACAGGAAAAGACAGAGACCTAGAGTGAATAGTTCCATAACCCAATCAAAACTGGCTCTGAAATCTAATGTTTAGATTCTGTTAGACCAGACCAGTGACCAGTGTGAGAGGAGATGATTGGTCAGATTTTCCTTGGATCAAATACAAAACCTTCACAAGACCACTTTTTGGTACTGTACATTTTCCATGTTTTGGGGTCAGTGATAGTCAGGTAATTGTTCATAACATAACTTGCTAGTCTCTGTTAGAGAAACTCAAGACAGTCTATAATGTATACCACTTTTAACTATCATTGCTTTCTTTTTTGTTAGGAGATGTCTATGCCAAGTCCACGGTCACTTTGGTATTACCTCTAATCCCTATAAAAATTTCACTTATATTTGTAGATGGTAATTTTTGTTTCTATAAGTGAAGAGTAAATATTATATATATATATATGTTGTTATGTGCCATCGAGTCAGCCCTGACTCATAGCGACCCCTCCTTGGGTTTCCGAGGCAGTATCACTACGGAAGTAGGATTGCCCAACCTTCCTTATATATGAAAAGCAAATATTATATATATATATATATATATAAAGAACACAAGGAAAATATGAAGAAAAATATAAAATATTAAATAATCAGTTTCTTTACTTGATATGCTGAAGTTCAAATATAAAATTTTAATGTAAGGTAAACTTCCTCATAGTCTACATCTTGCTGAAATTTGGCCCTCCCTGTATTTCTCTCTCTTTTTATATAGATATGTCTTCCAACACATTAATACTCCTTTTATTTCTTCTGCTCCTTTATCTGACATTATAAATTAGCCACATTTTCTTTAAATTTTCAGGAAAGGAACAATCACATTTGTCTTAGACTGCGTTCTCTATAGGAGCAAAATCAATTAAGTGTGTGTGTGTGTGTGTGTGAGTGTGTATGTGTGTGAAAGAGGGAGAGAGAGTGAGAATAATCAAGCTAGAGAGAGATTTATTTCAAAGAAATAGCTCATGCAGTTGTGTAGGTTAGTAAGTCCCAAATCCCAAATGAATCATATGGCAGGCTGCTGGCTCATGTCTCAAGAAGTGGAGAGTGAGAATAAGCAAGCTAGAGAGAGATTTATTTCAAAGAAATAGCTCATGCAGTTGTGTAGGTTAGTAAGTCCCAAATCCCAAATGAATCATATGGTAGGCTGCTGGCTCATGTCTCAAGAAGTGGAAGCCAGAGGGAGACTGGCAAGATAGTGGACTAGGCAGAAAGACTGCACAGACCCTCTTCAACAAAGAAAAGGGAAACCAATTAACACAGACACAGAAGAAATCTTGGACCCCTGAGCCTTGAGGGGAAGGATATAGAAGTGGACTAAACCCCAACTAGTAGAAGAATTTGCATGAAAATATCAAAAAAGTAGACATACAGAGCTGTGGTCTGGCAGCGATCCTGAGCAATCCTGATGGCACAGACAGCTTGAAGATTCCTGAGTGGTGGTAGGACCTAAGAATTAACCAAAAAATCAGCCCTGCTAGCCAGGGACTGCACGGAGGACTGCTATGGTGGCTAGGGAATAAATGGAGAAGGTGAAGAGAAAGGCAGGCTGAGCTGTGAACTTTTGCTGGTCTGGAAGGCACCACCATTTTAAAGGTTTAAAAGAGGCTTGACTATTTTGGATATTTAAAGAGACAGCGCTCTCACAGATTCCTGGGGCTTAAGAGCACGTTCTGCTTCCTAGCAACCCCAAGGACACTCTGGACCCTGCCAGACTAAAAAGGTATGACATTCCTCTTGTTACCCTTATACTCAACACCCATTTGGTGAATGGAGGTGCGGCCATCCGCCACTCCCACCTACCTTCTGGGCGAACAGGAACTCCATCACAGTCAGTGTGCTCAGACAGAGCCTGGGTGCCCTGTCCTGTCCTCCACAGATTCTTTTTTTTTCCTCTTTTTCTATTTTTTTTCTTATTTTTTTCCTGCTGATTAGTTTGCTTGTATTTGTCTGTTTTAAAACAACTATTATTAATAACACTTTTGTCCTTTTTATTAATGTTCTTAATCTTCCCCTCCCAGGTCCTAGTTTTCAGCAATTTTTCTTTTTCCTGTTCCTGGTTGAATTTTTTTTTTTTTTTTCCTTTTTTCTCATGGTTAATACTGTACCTTGCTTTTCTTTTTGAATTTTTCCCAGTTTTCTTCTTCATTATTCTCCTCTATTTTTTTCTCTAAGTGCCCTATCCCCAGATATTGCAGGTTTTCTTCTTCTTTTTCCCTTTTTTCTTTTTTTGGCTACTGTTCCTATGTGATTACATGGTGTGTTTTTTGTCCATGTGCTTTTAGTTTTTTGATGGTTATTCAACTGTAATTTGTGTCTAACTGAGTAGGAGACAAAAACAGTCCCCATAAGACACAATTGCACCCACACCTACTGCAACTTCACTTATTTAGTGACAGCCACTACCTCCTTGCCTTCCAATGGACCAATGAAAAAAAAAAAAAAAA
>NW_006921935.1:2689437-2697218 GCF_000298275.1 Orycteropus afer afer
ATTTTCTTTGTTGGTTACCAGGGGTGGGAGGGGAAGGGAGGGAACGATATTAGATAGATAGAAATAAGTAATGATTTGGGTGAAGAGAAGGGCAATGTACCAAATATGAGTGACCTATATGGCAGCACTGAGGATGAGAAAGACCCAGAGAAGTACATGGGAGGTGCAGACAACAAATATGAACACTTTTGCACATACAGTACTGTGTTGTCAGTGAAGGCTAACATGGGTATATGGGTGGGTAGATGGGTGGACAGGCTTAATGATTATGTATGTCTATGAAATGGGGAGTGTATCCATGAACATATATAGGATTGGCAGACAATGGTCCTATAAGTTTAGGTGAATGAGCAGAATTCCCAGGTGTATGGTAGAGCTGACAAGGGGCAAAATTGTTGTCACTGCTTGGTCACAGCCAGCTACCTAGAGGGACAGAGTAGTTAAACCTGCGGGCTTAGGACCATAGTCGCAGGGGATATCAAGCTCAATTGGCATAACATACTATACAAAACATTGTTCCACCTCCTCCTTTGGCGAGTAGCAACTGGGATCTTAAAAGTTAGCAAGCTGCCATCTAGATTCAACGATGGGTCTCTCCTTGTCCAGAGCAAAGAAGAATGAAGAAAACCAAAAAGTCATAGAAACAATTAGTCCTAGCTACTGGTACACCATCTGTTCTGCGGCCTATATGAATATGAGACCACTGATCTGCAGCCTATATTACTATGTGACAAGAAGAACTAGATGGTGCCCGACTACCACTATCATCCGCTTGGGATCTATCTAGGAGATCCTTGATAGAGAGGGAGAACAATGTGGAACAAAACTCAAAATCATTTGGAGGAAAAAAAAAAAGGGAGGGGGACTAGGTTTGCTGGTCTGATGGAGCCTGGTGGAACCACTGAGACTATGACCCTTAACTGCCCTTTAGGTCTGGAATTGAACCCACACCTGTGGTTTCCAGCCAAACAAAAGACAGGCATATGAATTGAACATTTACCTCAAGTAGATGCTCTCCTTGGAGAGAACAATCATTGGAGAAAGAAGGGCTGCTTATGCACAGGGAGACAGCTCAGGGGTCAGGAGTCCATGGAGAGATGGACACAGGGAAGAGGTAACTATGGGGAGGAAGTGGGAAGGGAGCTGTTGCACTGTGGTAAACTGTGGTCAATAGAATGAGACAAAGTATATGTGAACTACTGTATGGAAAGTTAATTTGCTCTGTAAATCTTCATCCAAATCACAGTGAAAAAAAAAAGAAAAAAAAAGTGGAAGCCAGAGGATGACAAGTTAGATGATGGTAAATTTTACCAGAACATTCATATATATTGGATCCAGATGACACCACCAAGGAAACTCCCTTTTCAATTAATTGGTACTCATATCAGATCATAAAATGAAAGATTATACAATATCTGCTGAACCACTGAGAATCACGGCCTACTTAAGTTGATATGCAACCTTAACCATCACAACATTGTAAAATTGCTAGGATAGAAGGTAGAGCTATAGAAGTTGAATTAAAAACCCTGATTGAGAGAAATTAATATTAAAAATTAATTAATTAATTAAGAACTCTATTTTAGGATTTTTCTAAATTTAAGAAGAAGGCAGATATTTTCTGTAGAATTCAGGATTTAGGCTTAAACATAATATCCTAGATTATTAAATATACAACTAATAACTTAATTATTAACCTCTCAGTTTCAGAAAAAATATTAAAAGAAGTAGGGTAGAAAAAAGAGAATTTAAATAAGGCAAGTTTGTAAAATTTTTGAAATATCTTATTAGGGAATGTAAAATAGGAAATAGACTAAATAAGAACATTTCAGAAGCTTTAAATGTGAGAAAATCATGCATAATCTCTAACTATCATAATTCTGGAAGAATAAATAACCATTCCCTAAATGATGCTTTGAGCATCTCCAAATGGCTTTAATACATCTGCTTTCTCTTGGGGTAATGTTTCTGAAATAATAATGTTATGTTTACTTTTGGGATAGATTGAAGCAATGTCCTGTTGAAAATTTGTAACACTTAAGTTGAATTTTAAAATAAAACTAGTAAAGAATAAATTCAGCTTTGTGTGTATGTGTGTGTGTGTGTTATAATTGACCTGATTTCTTCATCCAATAAAATATGTAATGGTGAGAGGAGCTAGATAATGGACAAGTTAGTAACATAGTTGGTAAAAATATAGTAGAAATTATGACAATGTCCTTTATAGATGAGTTAACAAATAAAAATGTGGTGTTTGTATGTATCAGATATGATCCAGCAGTTAAAAGTAAATGCTTAGAAATGTAGATACCAGCAGGAGCTCTTGTTGCACAATGGTTAAGCCATTTTGCTGCTAACCAAACGGTTAGCATTTTGATTCCACCAGTCATTCCATTGGAGGAAAATAAGGCAGTCTGCTTCTGTTAAGATTTAACAGCCTTGGAAATCCTATGGCTGTTCTACTCTGTCCTATAGAATCACTATGAGTCAGAATTGATTTGATGAGAGTGAGGTGTTTGTTGTTGTCAGATACCAGCATATATAGATCTGAAATTGTAATATCAAGTGAAATAATAACACTGTGGAATGGGCTCATTGATTCTATTTATGAAAATTTAAAAACACACACTAAAGAATTACATATTGTTACTAAAGGGCAACATGGATGAACATAAAGTGAAAAAAGATGGCCATGATATATTACATACTTGTGACAGTGGTTGGTTTGGGGATAACGGATAGAGTAAAGGAATGAATTTGGGCTGGTTGTTAAAAGTAATATTTTATTTAAAATATTTAGAGAAATAAGACATAATATAAACAGCTCTTTTGATGGTCAAGATGCCTCAGTAATTTATAATTTATATTTAACAGTTCTTCTGCTCTCAAAACAATTAACACAAACAGATGAAGATAAAAACCAAAAAAAAAAAAAAAGAAATTACTTGAGGAAGTTTGCTAACAAAATAGGCATACATAAACATAAAAACAAATATTGTGAGCAGGCTCAAGTGGTGGTTCTGTTACACTTCTGACACAAAAGTATTTTAACAAAGAAAATAAGTTTCTCTTGTGAGATAGATATTGATCTAGGTTCACTGTGGAAAACCTAGGATCACTGCTAGATTTTCTAAATGTATAAAAAAAATTATAGAAAATAAATTACTGATGCTTCTTACCTCTTGGAAATATATTTATGGATCTAGAGAAGAAACACAACACAGACAGACCTTAACACCAGGAATCTAGCAAGAGTTTCAATGTCACTGTTGATGCACCAGGGTCAAAGATAACCAGGAACACATCTGTCGTCAAACAGAGATATGTTTGATATGTGATGCGAAATGTGAGACTGCAAACCATGGAAACAGTGGAAAACCTTGTTGGTTAGGAGCCACTTGCTATACAATCAATTTCGGGTACACTAGGTAAATTAGAGGAGTATTCAATGAAGTGGGAATCTGTTTTGGAGTGGGTGCTTTCAGAAAACAGAGATAATCCAGGGACTAGGCATCTACATAATTTTTATCTAGGAAGCCAAGTTCTCATTGAAGAGTAGCAGCAGCCAATCAGGTTAGATGGAAAGAGAGATGCTTGGTCCCATTTTCCCAGTTGTGGATACATTGTATATTTGTTTTTAATATTCCTGTTTTGTCTTGTTCCAGAACAATCATAGATAGTCCCATCTGATGTTGATATTCTAAAATAAAATAAATGTTTACCTTCAGCAAGGACTCATGACCCTAGCTGGTGGGAACCAGATCAGATAACACATGTCATTTGTCAGAATTGTACTCTTTCTTTCTCATCACCCTGGGGCGACACTGATAAGCAAAGATAAGTTTTAGATGGAAGCCACAGAGGAGTATGTGGAGGCAACTTTCAAGATATAAATTGGAGGGGATGGGATAAGGGAGTTGGAGACACAAGAAAAATATTAATAAATGTAAATGTGTCTCTCAAAATATGTGGGCATATCAAAATTCTGAAATTCACAAATAAATGCAATAAAAGGAAGGAGAAAAAAAATAAAAAACAATTCTTTGCACCTTATTTTACTGAAAGATTCTGAATGACTACTTTCAAATAATTAGGTTTCGGTTCTTCAGTAAGAGAATGAATTCAAAACTTCCACTAATAATTACAAAATAATATCACTTGTGAAATCTGAGTATAGAAGTGATTTGTTTTATCAGTCTTCATAAACTTTTGTACTTCTGTATTTTTTTCAATATCTCAAAAATACTTTCTAAAAACATTGCTGGAATAATTGAGTATTCAGCATGTATTTAGAAACTACAGAACAAAGCACAGTTCTTGTTATTCTGAATGACACAAAGAAATAAAATGTATGACCAGTCCTTTGAGAGTTTTACAGAGACCAATAAGATGGTGGAATAGACAGACAAACTACACAGACCCTCTTCAACAAAGAAAAAGTAACCAACTGATACAGATAGAGAAGATAATCCAGGAGACCTGAGTTTTGAAAGAAAGAGTACAGAAGTAGATTAAATACCGATTAGGAGGACCTGAATGAAAACAGTGAATAAGGAAACAAATGGAGATATGGACTGTCAGTTATCCTGAATGTTTGAAAATTTACAAGTGGTGTTGGGACCTCAGAATTAGCATAAAAATCAGCCCTGCTTGAGAAGAGCTGCATGGACAACTGCACTGGTGGCTGATGACTAAAAAAGGAAACACGAAAGAAAGAGACAAACTGAGCTGGAAATTTTGGCAGTTTGGATAGTGCAGCTGTTTTGAATGTTTACAAGGAGTGTAACCATTGTGGATTTTTAAAGCAGAAGCATTCTTCTTCAGATCCCAGGGACGTAAGACTAGGCTCTGCTTGCTGAGAACAGTAGTACACACTAGAGACTGATGACTGGAAAGGTTCATTATTTCCCTTGTTACTCTGACACCCCACACTCTCTTGGAGACAGAGGTCTGGTCATCACTCATATTCCCCCACCTTGTGGACTGGCAGGAATTCCTTTCCAGTCTGTTTGGTTTGATGGAGTTGATGGAGGCTGGAGTGCCCTGCCCCATGCCATCCTCCCCTCATGATTTTTTTTTTGTTGTTGTTGCTTATTTTTAAATTATTCTCTCTCTCTCTCTCTCTCTCTTTCTCTGTGGTTGCTGTTCCTTTTCTCTTTTATTCTTTCTTTTTCCCTTCCCAGATTCTAGTTTTTGGTTTTTCTCCTCTTCCCTTTTCCTGGCTCCCATCTTTTTTCTTTCTTGAAGTTCTTCCCATCTCTTGTTTTTCTATTTGTATTTTACTCATTTTTTTCTTTACTATTCTTTCTCTCTAGCTTTTTTCTCTTACTCCCCCACCCCAGATACTGTGTGTATGTGTGTTTCTCTTTATATATCTCATGGCTTTTTAAGGTATCCTTTAAATACTTCTTCTCATTTACTGACATTCCTTTTCTCTCTCTCTCTCTCTCTCTTTCTCTCTTTTTGGTGACTCTGCCTGTGTGTTTATGTATTGTGTGGTTTTATTCCTCTTGATTTTACTTTTTTTGGTAGTCTTTTTGATTATTCTTTTTGCCAATTGAATGAGAGACAGCCACAGTGCTCATATGACCCAAAAATACTGTCATCTCCTGCAGCCCCATCTACTGGGTGAAGGCCATCACTTGCTTCTGTAACAAAAGACCTATGATACATGATGGCCAATACAAAACCCAACTCACCCTTAACTGCTTTTCATGAATAGCTAACAGAGATCTGACTCAGCTAACCTACTCTGATTCTCTATCACACCTACCAGGAGACAGGTGAGAGTGCATAAGTGTTGCAAACTAGTGAATAGAGGAGCACAGTATCTTGCTTACTCAGATATATCAAAACAAAATAAAGAAAAAGTAATCTTGGGTGAATCACACCTACACACAATCACCAACTGAATATAAACACAACATCATCGTAATGTCTCAGAGAAAACAGACCATCACAGTCTGCACAAAGAAGCAAGATTAAGTAGTACAAGCAAGACACCAGGATACATACCCAGAAAACATCCTTGAGGAAGAAGGAGATTGGAAACATATGGTAAGGAACTCAAAAGAATTATATTTAGTTATTTTCACAGATTGAGAAACAGATAAAGGAAAACACTGATAAAATTAAGGAAAACAAAGACAAACCTAGAAAAACTTGGGAAGACAATATAAGAACAAAACAACAAAATAAGTGAAAATCTAGAAATGATACAAAATCTAAAGATAGGAATCCAGAAGATTAATACTAAAATTTCAGAAATAGATAACACATTGAATGGGCAAAGGAGGAGAATCAAATCAATGGAAGACAGAATTACCAAGATTGAAAACAAATATTTCAATACTGTTTGGGTAAGGGATCAATCAGAAAAAAAAAAAAAAAAAATCAAAACATATTGAAAAAATCCTAAGATTCACATGGGATGCTATCAAGAGGAATAACCCATGAGTAATCAGAATTCCAGAACAGGAAGAGACAAATAAAATCACAGGGAAATTGTCAAAGATTTATTGGAATAGCATTTCCTTGATATGATGAAAGATGATAATATATTTATTCAATAAGTCCAACAAACGCCAAACATGATTGACTCAAAAAGAAAATCACCAAAACATATCATCTTCAAACACATCAAAAGCAAAAAACAAAGAAAGAATCCCGAAAATATAAGACTAAGCTCTGCTTTCTCAGCAGAAATCATGCAGTGAGAAGGCAACGGGACAGTAGATATAAAACCCTGAAATTAAAAATAAAAAAAATAGTAATAATAATTCTAACCAAGAATTATATACACAGAAAAATTTTTCCTCAAATATGATGGTAAAATTAGGATATTTCCAGATAAGAAGAAATAAGGGAATTTTTAAAACCATATCAACCTTACAAGAGATGTTAAAAAGAGTCCTTTGAACAGAGAACCAACAATAGCTAACAACAACTGACCCATTAACACATGGTGCCATAACCCAGAAGCCAACCAAGTTAAGGAAGGGTCCAAAGTAAAAGAAGCATAAAAGATTGTAAACAGGGAACTAGAGACATCAATTGGCAAATGAGGACAACTACACACAAAAAAAGGGAGCTCTGGTAGCATAGTGCCTAAAGCATTTGACTGCTAACCAGAAGGCTGGCGGTTCAAACCCATCAGGCACACCTCGGAAGGAAGGTTGGGCAATCTACTTCCATAGTGATACTGCCTCGGAAACCCAAGGAGGGGTCGTTATGAGTCGGGTCCGACTCAATGGCACATAACGACAACAACAACAACACAAAAAAAAGAGGAAAATCTAGTGTAGTTAAAGAACTTCTAAATGGTGAGGAAATAAAGACAATTGCAAGATAGAATGTATTATTCTAAGCTTGGGAAGAAAATTATAAATCACAGTGTAACTACAAAGAAAAACAATAAAACTTCACATCAAAAAAAATAAAAAAATAAAAGAGGACAAGCACAAATATTTAGCAAATACTAAAAAAATAGCAACAAATTAAATGATAACATGATTTATAAACAGAATGAGCTCAGCAAAGAAAATAATATTTGACAAAGAAATCAGCAACACCATGAAAAGATACATAACAAAATGACATCAACAAAGTCATACTTGTCAAAAATTACACTGAATGTCAATGGATTAAATACACCACTCAAGAAATGGGAATTTGCAGACTGGATAACAAACATAACCCATCAATATGCTGTCTACAAGAGAATCACCATAGACACAAAGACAAAAATAGACTAAAAATCAAGTTTGGAAAAAGATATATAA
>NW_006921935.1:2697318-2703514 GCF_000298275.1 Orycteropus afer afer
CTAAAGGGAGCACTTCCAATAGAGAATCCATAACAGAGAACAACAAATTAAAATCAAGACACTTGACCACTTAGAAACCAAACCAGAAATAGATGTTCAAAATAAGCTCATAAAATAATGTACACAGTAAAAAGAGTGAGTCAATCTGCAGATGACACCAGCAACAAAGCAAATAACAAAAAAAAAAAAAAAAGCAGGAATGGCAATATTCATTTCTGATAAAATTGACTTTAAGGCAAAACCACCATAAGAGACAAAGAAAGACATTAAATAATGATTAAAGGATTGATTGAATAAGAAGACATAACTGTAATAAATATCTATGCACCCAATGAAAGAGCCCTCAAATACATCAATCAGACTTTATCAGAATTGAAAAGGTAAATAGATGACTCCACAGTCATAGTAGGAGAGTTTAATACATCACTTTCAATGAAAGATAGAACAACTGGAAAGAAACTCAACAAAGACAGACACATTTAACAATACAATCCACAAACTTGACCTTATAGACATCTACAGAGCACTTCACCCAACAACAGCACAATATACATTCTTTTCCAATGCATGTGGAACATTCTCCAGGATACACCTTATGTTAGGCCACATGTTGTTGTTGTTAAGTGCCGTTGAGTCGCCTCCGATTCATAGCGACCCTATGCACAGCAGAACAAGACACTGCCCAGTCCTGCTCCAACTCCATGATCCCTGCTATACTTGATCTCATGGCCACAGACACTGTATCAATTAATCTTGTTGAGGGCCTTCTCCTCTTTTGTCAACCTTCCACCTTACCAAGCATGACAGCTTTCTCCAGGGAAAGGTCCCCTCTGACAACATGACCAAAGTAGGTGAAATGAAGTCTTATCATTCTTGCTTTCAAGGAGTATTCTGGCTGCACTTCTTCCAGGACAGATTTGTTAGTTCTTTCAGCAGTTCATGGTACTTTCAGCATTTTTTGCCAGCACCACATCTCAAAAGCATCAATTCTTCTTTGGTCTTCTTTATTCATCGTCCAGCTCTCACATGTATATAAGGCAGTTGAAAATATAATGGCTTGTGTCAGGTGGATCTTAGTCTTCAAGGAGACATCCTTGCTCCTCAGCACTTGAAAGAGGTCCCTTGCAGCCAGCTTGTGCAGTGGTCTGATGTCCTGACGGCTGCTTCCATTGGCATCAATTGTAGAACCAAGCAATGAAAGTCAATGGAGTAAATGCACCATTCAAGAAATGGGAATTTGCACACTGGAGAACATAGCAAGCCTTAATAAATTTAAAAACATAGAAATACTACAAAACATCTTCTCAGATCACAATGCTATCAAATTAGAAATTAAAAATGTGAAGATCAGTGGAAAAAGAGCAAACACATGGAAACAAAATAACACACTCCTTAAAAATTACTGGGTTACAGAAGAAATAAAAAATGAAATTAAGAAAAAATCTTTTAATCAAATGAGAATGAAAACATAACATATCAAAATCTTTGGGACACAGTAAAAGCAGTGATCAGCAGCCAATTTATAACAATAAATGCACACATTAAAAAAAAGAAAGATCCAAAATCAATACCCTAAACCAAGATTGCTAATACTTGGGGGGGGGGGGGAGCAGACCTACAGTCGCCAGAGGAAAGAAAAGAGATAATCAAGATCTTAGCAGAAATAAATGATACAGAAAAGAGAAAGAAAAAAGAAAAAATCAATAAATTAGAAGTTTTTTTTAAAAGGATTAATAAAAGTGGCAAACCACTGTCAAAGTTAACAGACAAAAAGAGGGAGAGAATACAAATAACATGAATAAGAAATGAATTGGAAGACATCACAAAATAGCGAACTGAAAGAAAATGGATAATTTCAGAATACTATGAAGAACTATATTCCAACAAATGTGAAAATCTAGAACAAATGGACAGATTTCTAGAAACACACCACTTACCTAAACTAACACAGACTGAGGTGGAAAAGTCGAACAGACCCATAACAAAAGGAGAAATTTAATGGGTTATAAAAAAAATTAGAAGTAAAAAAATGCCATAGCCCAGATGGTTTCACCAGAGAATTCTACCAAACTTTCAGAGAAAAACTGACACCAATCCTACTCAAACTATTCCCAAACATAGAAAAGGATGGAATCCTCCCAAACTGATTATATGAAGCAAGCACAACCTTGATGCCAAAACCAGGGAAAGACATCATAAAAAATGGAAAACTACAGACCAATATCCTTCATGAATACAGATACAAAAATCTTCAACAAATTCCTAGCCAATAGACTCCAACAACATATCAAGAAAATCATTCATTGTGACCAAGTGCGGTTCATATCAGGTATGCAAGGAGGGTTCAACATTAGAAAAACAATCAACATCATGCACCACATAAACAAAACAAAGGAAAATAACCACATGATCATATCAATTGATCCAGAAGAGGTATTTGATAAAATCCAACACCCATTCCTGATCAAAACTGTCAGCAAAATAGGAATAGAAGGAATATTCCTCAACATAATAAAGGGTATCTATGCAAAACCAACAGCCAACATTATTCTTCACAGAGAGAGACAGAAACTATTCCCCTTGTGAACAGAAACCAGACAAGAATGTCCACTATTGCCACTTCTATTCAACATTGTACTGGAAGTCCTGGCCAGGGCAATAAGGAAAGAAAGGGAAATGAAATGTATCCAAATTGGTAAGGAAAAAGTAAAACTATCCCTATTTTCTGATGATATGATTCTATACCTAGAAAACCCAAGAGACTCAGCAAGAAAATTACTGGAACTAGTTGAGAGATTTAGTATAGTGGCAGGACACATTATCAAAATACAAAAATCTGTTAGAGTCCTCTACACAAGCAGAGATATTGATGAAAAATAAATAAAATCAATATCACTTAAAATAGGTACCAAAAACACAAGACACAAGTAATAAATCTTACTAGAGACACAAAAGACTGGTAAAAAGAAAACTACAGCACACTGCTTCAAAAAACCATAAGAGATCTCCATAAGTGGAAGAACATACCATGCTTATGGATAGGAAGATAAAATATTGGGAAAATGGCAATACTATCTAAAGCAATCAATGCCTTCAGTGCAATCCCAATCCAGAACCTATTAACGTTCTTTTCAGATATGGGAAAAACAATTGCTCCTCCTTGGGTTTCTGAAGCATTATCACTATGGAAGCAGATTGCCCAATCTTCCTTCTGAGGAGTGACTGGTAGGTTTGAACAGCTAGCCTTTTGGTTAGCAGTCAAATGCCTTGGCACTGAGCCACCAGAGCTCTGAATTTAATATGGAAAGGAAAGACAGCTCAGATAAACAAAGCACTATTGAAGAAGAGCAAAGTAGGTAGGAGGTCTCACATTCCTGGTTCTCAAAACTTACTATACAGCCACAATACTCAAAACAACCTGGTATTGGTGTAACAGCAGACACAGACCAGTGCAATCGAATTGAGAACCCAGAAACAGATCCATCGACCCATGGTCAGCTGATCTTTAGCAAAACGTCAAAATCCATTAAATAGGGAATATATAGTCTCTTAACAAGTGGCACTAGTAAAACTGGTTATCCATTTGCAAAAAAAAAAAAAAAGAAAAATATCCATATATCATACCATACACAAAAACTAACTCCAGATGGGTCAAAAACTTAAATGTGAAACTAAAACTAACTTTTCTCAAGGAAAAACTAGAGGCAAATTTCTGTTGTTGTTGTTATATGCCATCGAGTCGGCCCTGACTCCTAGCGACCACTCCTTGGGTTTCTGAGTTGGTATCACTAAGGAAGTAGATTGCCCAAACTTCCTTCCAAGAAGTGGCTGGTGGGTTTGATCTTCCAGCCTTCTGGTTAGCAGTCAAATGCCTTAGGCACTATGCTACCAGAGCTCCTAGGGGCAAATTTAGGGGCCTTAATTTATGGCATAAATAAACAATCCAGTATAACCCCAAATGCATAAATAGGAGAAGATAAACTAGATAATTAAGATATTCTAAAAATTAAATTCTTAAGTGCATCAAAAGACTTCTCCAAAAGAGTAAAAAGAGAATTTACAAAATAGGAAAAATATTTTCAGCAATGACATATCAGAGAAAGGACTTATCTCTAAAATTTATAGAAAATTCCAACACCATAACAACAAAAAGACAAACAACCCAATTAGTAAATGGTCAGAAGACATGAATAGATAGTCCAAGAAATATGTTCGGGCAACTAACAAACACATGAAGAAATGTTGCTGATCACTTGGAGGACAGTATGATGAGTGAAATAAGTCAGTCACTGAAGGACAAATATTTTATTAGTCCATTATTATATGAAGTCAAGGAAAGGTTTATATATGGAAGGAAATTTTCTTTGTTGGTTACCAGAGGTGAGAGGAGAGGGGAGGGAACCTGTCAGATGTGTTGTTAGGTGCCATTGAGTCATTTCTGACTCATAAAGACCCTATGCACAACAGAACAAAACACTGCCTGGTTCCATGCAAGCTCTATGATCCTTGCTATACTTGAGCCCATTGTGGCAGCCACTGTGTCACTCCATCTCATTGAAGGCCTTCCCCTCTTTCATCAACCCTCCACCTTACCAAGCATAGCATCTTTCTCCAAGGCATTGTCCCTTCAAGGCAACATGACCAAAGTAGGTGAGATGAAGTCTGGCCATTCTCACTTCCAAGGAGCATTTCATCTGCACTTACTTCCTTCAGGACAGTTTTGTTAGTTCTTTTAGCAGTCCGTGGTACTTTCAGTAGGAGTTGGGTGAGAGGGCATGGAGGGGAAGAACACAGGGAAGAGGTAACTATGGGGAGAAATTGGGAAGAGACCTGTTACATTGTGGGGAATTGCAGTCAATGCACAAAACTAAATGTGTATGAACTGCTGTATGGAATTTTCTCTCTAAAATTTCACCAAACTTGCAAAAATTGAAAAATAAAAAGAGCCTTACAGAGATGTTGAAATATTACAGCTAATAAAATTGTGAAATAAAATATAGCATAGAATTTAATTGAGTGAGGTAGACAATACAAATTCAGCACAGATATACAGAAATACATTTTTTTTTAATTGTGATTTGGGTGAAAATTTACAGAGCAAATTCATTTTCCATACAGTAGTTCACATACACTTTGTCCCATGACATTGCCCACAATTTACCACAATGCAACAGCTCCCCTCCCACTTCCTCCCCATTGTTACCTCTTCCCTGTGTCCATCCCTCCATGCACTCTTGCCCCCGGAGCTGTCTCCCTGTGCATAAGCAGCCTTTCTTTCTCCCATGCTTGTTCTTTCCAAGGAGTGTAGCTACCTGAGGTAAATATTCAACTCATATACCTGTATATTGTTTGGCTGGAAGCCACAGGCATGGGTTCAATTCTAGACCTGAAGGGCAGCTAGGGGCCATATTCTCAGTGGTTCCACCAGGCTCTATCGGACCAGCAAACCTGGTCCCCCATTTTTTTTCTACAAATGGTTTTGAGTTTTGTTCCAATTTGTTCTTCCTCTCTATCCAGGATCTCTTACATAGATCCCCTTCCAAGAGGTTGACAGTAGTAGCCAGGCACCATCTAGTTCTTCCGATCTCATTGCCATATAGGCTGCAGATCGTATGGTGTACAAGTCACTAGGACTAATTGTTTCCATGAATTTTTGGTTTTCTTCATTCTTCTATGCTCTGGACAAGGAGAGACCCATCATTGCATCTAGATGGCAGCTTGCAAGCTTTTAAGATCCCATTCATTACTCGCCAAAGTAGGAGGTGGAACAATGTTTTGTGCAGTATGTTATGCCAATTGAGCTTGATGTCCATTGCGACTATGGTCCCAAGTACACAGGCTCAACTACTCAGTCCCTCTTGGTAGCTGGCTGTGACCAAGCAGTGACTACAACCTTGCCCCTTGTCAGCTCTACTATACACCTGGGAATTTAGATCATATACATAAACTTATATGACCATCATCTGCCAACCCTAAATCTGTTCTTGGGTACACTCCCCACTTCACAGACATACCTAAGAGTTCAGCCTATTGACCCATCTATGCCCCTGTATACCCATGTTTGCCTTCACTGACAACACCATATAATATGTGCAAAAGGGTTCATCTTTGTTGTCTGTACCTCCCACGTACCTCTCTCTCTGTCTTTCTCTTCCTCAATGCCACTATATTGATCACTCACATTTGGTACATTGCC
>NW_006921935.1:2703711-2704278 GCF_000298275.1 Orycteropus afer afer
GGTTGCATAGTATTCCATTGTGTGTATGTACCATAGTTTGGTTATCCATTCCTCAGTTGATGGACATCTAGGTTGTTTCCATCTTTTGACTATTGGAAATAGTGCTGCAATGAACATAGGTGTGCATATGTGTATTCTTGTCATGGCTCTCACTACTTTAGGATATATATCTAGTAATGAAATAGCCGGGTCAAATGGTATTTCTAGTGTTCCAAGTTTTGAAGGAATAGCCATACTGCTTTCCACAATGGTTGTGCCATTTTACAGTCCCACCAGCAGTGTATGAGAGTCCCAATCTCTCTACAACCTCGCCAGCATTTGTTATTTTCTGTCTCATTGAACTTTGCTACTAGTGCTGGAGCAAGATGGTATCTCATTGCTGTTTTGATTTGCAACTCAACAGCACATAACAACAACAACAACAACAATAGCTAACAATCATGAGCATTTCTTCGTATGTTTCTTGGCTGTTTGAATATCATCCTTGGTGAAGTGTCTACTCATGTCTTCTGCCCATTTTTTAATTGGATTGTTTGTCTTTTTGTTATTGAGGTGTTGGAGTTTTCT
>NW_006921935.1:2705578-2708100 GCF_000298275.1 Orycteropus afer afer
CTGATATGAACCCCACTTGGTCATGATGAATGATTTTCTTGATATGTTGTTGCAGTCTATTGGCTAGGATTTTGTTGAAAATTTTTGCATCTATATTCCTGAGGAATATTGGTCTGGAGTTTTCTTTTTGAGTGATATCTTTGTCTCGTTTTGATATCAAGGTTATGCTTGCTTCACAAAATGAGTTAGGGAGGATTCCATCCTTCTCTATGTTTTGGAATAGTTTGAGTAGGATTGGTATCAGTTCTTCTCTGAATGTTTTGTGGAATTCTCCAGTGAAACCATCTGTGCCAGGCCTCTTTATTAGTTGGTAATTTTTTGATGTCCTGTTCAATTTCTTCTTTCATGATGGACCTGTTCAACTTTTTCACATCAGTCTGTGTTAGTTTAGGTAGATGTTGTGTTTCTATAAATCTGTCCATTTCTTCCAGATTTTCAAATTTGTTGGAGTGCAGTTCTGCATAGTATCCTGATATTATCCTTTTTATTTCAGTTGGTTCTGTTTTGATGCCAGCCATTTTGTTTCTTATTCGTGTTATTTGTATTTTCTCCCTCTTTTCCTTTGTTAAATTTTGCCAGTTGTTGGTCAGTTCTATTGATCTTTTCAAAAATCCAAATTCTGGTCTTGTTGATTTCTTCTATTTCCCTTCTATTTTCTTTTCCATGATTTCTGCTCGAATCTTGATGATTTCCTTTCTTCTGGTGACTTTAGGCTTTGCTTGCTATTCTTTTTCTAATTTTTGGAGATGTTGGTTCAAAGTGTTTATTTTGGCTCTTTCTTCTTTTTTGATGTGTGTGTTTATTGCTATAAATTGGCCTCTGATCACTGCTTTTGCTGTATCCCAAAGATTTTGGTATGTTGTGCTTTCATTCTTGTTTGATTCAAGGAATTTTTGAATTTCAATTTTTATTTCTTCTTTTACCCAGTCTTTCTCAAGGAGGGTATTGTTCAGTTTCCATGTGTTTATCCTTTTTTGTTTATCTTCCTATTGTTGATTTCTAATTTGATAGCATTATGGTCTGAGAAGATACTTTGCAGTATTTCAATGTTTTAAAATTTATTAAGGCTTGCTTTATGGCCTAACATGGTCTATCATGAAAAATGTTCCTTGTGCACTGGAGAAGAATATATACTGTGTTGTGGTTGGGTGAATTGCTCTGTAGATGTCTATAAGGCTAACTTGGTGGATTGTATTGTTTAGCTCTTCTGCATCTTTGTTGAGTTTCTTTCCAGTTGGTCTATCTTTCAAAAAAGTGGTGTATTAATGTCTACCACTATGACTGTGGAGTCATCTATTTGGCTTTTCAACTCCTTTAAAGTCTGATTTATGTATTTTGGGCTCTTTCATAGGATCCTTAGATATTTATTATGTTTATATCTTCAGGTTCAATTGATCCTTTAATCACTATGTAATATCCTTCCTTGTCTCATATGATGGTTTTCATCTTAAATCAATTTGATCAGAAATTAATATTGCCACTCCTACTCTCTTACAGTTGCCATTTGCTTGATATATCTTTTTGCAACCTTTGATTTTTAGTCTATGTTTATCTTTATCTCTAATGTGTGTCTCTTGTAGGCAGCATATTGATGGGTTTTGTTTTCTTACCCAATCTGTGACTCTCCATCTCTTGAGTGGTGCATTTAATCCATTAACATTCAGTGTAATTATTGACAAGTATGAATTGGTTGCTGTCATTACGGTATATGTTTTTTCATTGTGTCCCTGTTTTCTTTGTTCCAAATTATTTTCTGTGCTGAGCTCATTATATTTATGAATTGTGGTATCATTTCCTTTGTTGCTGATGTTTTAGTATCTGCTGAGTATTTGTGCTTGTCCTCTTTTTTATTTTAATATGAAGGTTTATCATTTTTCTTTGAGGTTACCTTATGATATACAATTTTCTCCCCGAGTTTAGAAAAACCAATTCTACCTTGCAACTCTCTTAACTTCCTTACCATTTAAAAGTTCTGTAACTACACAGTGTTTTCCCTCTTTTTTATTTATAGTCGTCCTCACTTGCCAATTGATGTCCCCAGTTCCCTGATTACAATCTTTTAAGCTCATTTTACTTTGGATATGTCCATAGCTGTGGTTTCTGGGTTGTGTCATCTTGTGTATTAATGGTTGTTTGTTATTTGCCATTTTTGGTTCTCTGTTCAAAGGACTCCCTTTAGCATCTTTTGTAAGTTTGGTCTTGTTTTAACAAATTCCCTTAATTTCTGCTTATCTGGAAATCTTCTAATTTCACCATCATTTTTGAGGGATAATTTTGCCAGGTATATAATTCTTGTTTGAAAATTTTTCTCTTTCAGGGTTTTATATATACCATCCCATAGCCTTCTTGCTTGCATGGTCTCTGCTGAGAAATCAGAGCTTATTCTTACTGCCTGTCTTTTGTAGGTAACTTTTTGTTTTTCCCATTATGCTTTCAGGATTTTGTCTTTGTCTTTGATTTTGGTGAGTTTGATGATGATATGTCTTGGTGATTTTCTTTTGAGGCCTATTCTGTTTGGGGTT
>NW_006921935.1:2709088-2722544 GCF_000298275.1 Orycteropus afer afer
GGATAGGGCACTAAGAGAAAAAAAGGTAGAGAAGCAGAATAATGAAGGAAAAAAATGGGTAAAAATGCAAAAAGAAAAACAAGGAATGGGGTTAACCCTGAGAAGAAAGGGGAAAAAAAAAGAAATTAAATTAAAAAAATAATAATAATAATAACCAGGAATTGGGAAAAGAAAAAAACTGTAAAGGGGGAAGAATAAAGAATAGTAGTAAAAAGGACAAAAGTATTATTAATAATAGTAGCTCCAAAACAGACAAATACAAGCAAACTAAACATCAGCAGAATGAAAGAGAAAAATAAAAAGAAAAAAATCGGTGGAGGACAGGGCAGGGCACCCTGGCTCCATCCAAGCACACAGACTGGGATAGAGTTCCTGCAGGCCCAGAAGTTGGGTGGGAGTAGGGTCTGGCCACAGCTCCTTTCACCAAGCAGCTGTGTGTTATTAGAGTAACAAGAGGAATTTTGCACCTTTTCAGTTGTGCAGTGCAGGTCTGGAGTGTCCTTGGGTTTACTGGCAAACAGAACCTGTTCTTAAGTCCCTGGAATCTAGTAGAGCACTGTCTCTTTAAATATCCAAAATGGTCAAGTTGCTTGTAAACATTCAAAATGACAGCGCCCTCCGGACAAACCAAAGTCCACAGCTCAGCACATCTTCCTCTTCACTGCTGCTTATCTTTTACCAGCCACCAGAGCAGTTCTCCTTGCAGTCCCTGGCTACCAGGGCTGATTTTTAGGTCAATTCTTAGGTCTTACCACCACTCAGGAATCTCCACGCTGTCTGTGCCATCAGGATCGCTCAGGATTGCTGCCAGACCACAGCTCCATATGCCTCCTTTTCTGGTATTTTCATGCAAATTCTTTTGCTAGTTGGGATTTAGTCCACTTCTATATCCTTACCTTCAAGGCTCAGGGGTCCAAGATTATCTTCTGTGTCTGTATTAATTGGTTCCCCTTTTCTTTGTTGAAGAGGGTTTGTGAAGTTTGATGCCTATTACGCCATCTTGGAATCAAAGACTCCAGAAATACATTTTTAAGTAGTAAAAACATGACTTTTTTCAGGAATTTGCTAAAGTAAGATGGAATCTGTGGCAGTCTAATATGAATGGAAAAAAAAAAATTCTGCATGTATATTTCTAGATTGTTATTATGGAAACAAACAAGCGAACCAAACAAGTTGTCATTCAGTTGACCCCTTGTATATCAGAATAGAACTGTGCTCAATAGGATTTTCAGTGGGTACCTTTTTTGGAAGTAGATGACCAGGTGCTTCTTGTGAGCTACGTCTGTGTGAACTTGAATCTCTAAAGTTTTGTTTGCCTGACTTTCACCATTTTTTTTTCTGGAGATCACCTTTAGACATACTTGTAGGCACAGCTCCTTAGAAACTGATTCCAGAGGGAGAAAAAAATATACACAAACTCTAAATGAAAATGGAAATCTTGTATAGTAAAAAAAAAAAAAAAAAGGATTTTTTCTCAGTATTTTTATCTTATTGATGGTATAATTTATAAACCAAATGAATTGTTTCCTTTATCTCCAATTTAATAATATTTACGCTAAGAATGAATTTCTTTCTATTTTTAGCCATTTTAAAACATTTTTCCTCCTCAAATAAAATACCTAATAAAATAAAAATATCTAATAAAACTAGATATTTACTCATTTACACACTAAAATATTTGATCATAGAAGACCTAAAATTTATGCAAGAAGGATAATGTAAAAGAAATTGAAAGTAGGTGGAAGGAAATCATGCAACCACATTCAGTATAGGAAGTTTATTGTTGTTGTTATGTGCTATTGAGTTGGACCTGACTCATAGTGATTCCTCCTTGGGTTTCTGAAGCGGTATCATTATGGAAGTAGATTGCCCAAACTTCCTTCTGAGGAGTGGCTGGTGGGTTTGAACTACCTGTCTTCTGGTTAGTAGTGAAGCAAGCGCCTTAGGCACTATGCTACCAGAGCTCCAGTTGTTATGTTGTTATGTGCCAGTGAGTCGGCCCCGACTCATAGTGACCCCTCCTTAGGTTTCCGAGGCAGTATCACTACGGAAGTAGGATTGCCCAACCTTCCTTCTGAGGAGTAGCTGGTGGGTTTGAACCGCCAGCCTTCTGGTTAGCAGTCAAGTGCTTTTAGCCACTATGCCACCAGAGCTCCTAGAGCTCCAGTAGGAAGTTTAAATAATGTTATTTTAAATATACTGCAACTACAGGCCTAATATTAAGCTTTCCAAAATAGTAAATTTAAGCAAGTAAATAAATAGCTCTGACTCTGATATTATCAACTTGTTATCACAGAAAAAAAAAAAATCAAGATGCATGTTTTCAAAATACCTTCAACAGAATAATATAGGCTCTATAAACATTGGCTTCCAATAAGAATGTTCATCTTTGAATTAGTTGTTAAGCACATTCTAGGGGCCAGACATTTGTTAAGAGCTGAGGATATGATTATAAATCAAATATTTTTGCCTTCAAGGAATTTTCTGTGGAGTTGAGAAAATAATTTATAAATTCATAGGTAAGATTGTAGGAGACAGTGCTTATCATAGCATGGGCACAGAGTAGGAAGTGATTAATTTTGCCAAGGTCTTAAGAAAGGTCTCAAAATGTAGGTGACGTGAAGTGACTTTTATGAGGACTGGGAAGTGTTCCAGGAGTATATGCAAAGATAAGTGCAAGAACATGTCATATTTGTTGAGTGGTGAAAAATTGTGTTATGGGTGATCTTTGTGTAGGATAAGGACATGGGTTAGCAGTATAATATAGAGAAAGTATAATAGCGAACTATAAGAAATGTTTATACTTGGTTCAACTGCATCATTCATTACATGCAATATTTTTGTGTTTGCCTTCAGCTCATAAATGATACTTAAGTGACAAATGATCAATAAATCTTGGGGCAGGTGTAAATATTGGAACAGTATGATATTTGAATAAGTTTTTGAAAGCCTTTCTAAATCATCACTGGCTTCTCAGATAAGAGAATTAATAAAAGCAAAATAAATATTCTCTTTGTGATTCAAAGTCCTTGCTGCATTATCACTTGGGCATTTTAGAGAATATTACATAAAATAGATCATAATGAATGGTAGACATTTTCTCAGTGTAAGAGTAACAAAATGTAGCTTTTGTCAAATATGAAGAGAAAAAGCATACTTCTTAAATTTCAATCAAATGGAGATTTTGAAAGTGTTAACATAAAGAAATTATTAAGGAAATATAAAAAAGTATTTATATTTTATATGTTTTCAATATTTCACTAAGCACACTCAAGTTTCTTCAGCCACAGGAAATTTCTTCCATGGTTCATTATGTCTTCTAGTAAGTAAAATTTAATGATATTCTAATTGCCCTAAAAATAAACAAACAAACAAAAAAAATGTGCTTTATTGAAAACGTTGAGTTAGTCGAATGAGCTTCTCTCACCCAATTTATTGTGCTTTTTGAAACACAAAGTTTGCCAAAATTGGTAAACTTTACATTTTAAGAGATGAGAAATTAATTCTAAATTATTTAGAGATACCCTGAAAAATATCTGCAAAAAGTAAAAATAATACAGAATTCTGACAGTTGCCCTCAGTGTATCCCACACCCAAGAAGCTATGTAATTTTTTCTTCTTAGAAAATAAAAAAAGAATATATGCATTTTCCTGTTATGAATACATATTACACAGAATATGATATACACCAGCAATGTCAGTAAAGCACTAATACTTTGAAAATTGGTGCCATTAAGGATAACTATACTCTCTTAAAGCATTTGACTGCTAACCAGAAGGCTGTTGGTTCAAACACACCAGCCACTCCTAGGAAGGAAGATTAGGCAATCTGTTTCCATAGAGATACCACCTTGGAAACCCAAGAAGGGAACTCTATGAGTTGGAATTGACTCCATGGCAGTGAGTTTGGTTAGTTTTTTTTAATACTATGATTTGAATAATCAGCTACATATTAAGTTTTTTTAAAAAATATGTAATAAAATAATTATTCTTCTTAAAAAATGAAGACAATGCACACATAAAAGGAATAAAATTATCTAAAATTAATTAATCTAAGTGTCATTGTTGATTAGTGATTGGCCATCAAATAAGTATTTCCATTTAAAACTATTCCATTATTTATGTTCAGACCATGCTCTGGTTAAGGTATTTCTCAGCTTTGTACTACAAAGTATGATGTAAAAATGGAAAATACATAAATAGAATCACAAATGAAGTTTATATTCTTAATTTGTACAATTGAATTCTCAGATTTTAAGTCCCTAGATTGTTATTTAGCTGAAAACTCTTGTGTAAAACACATTTTTGAGAAGAGAGAGTAAGGATAAAATGCCAGTATTATATGGTGTAAGTTCACAAATTGTGGGAAGATAGATATTAAGATAACAGAATCAAAGAAGAAAACACATATTTTGGTTTCCAAAACTCTTTCATTTTACATAATTTGTGGTCTTTTTTGGGGGATTTTGATTACCTGAAAATGAAAAAAAAAAAGGTAATAAAACTAAATTATCAGAAAGTTTCCCTAACAAATAATACGTTTATAAAAATCAAGTTCATTGCCATAATCATTTACTATTTCAGAATGAAAGGGAAAAAAAAAAAAAAAAAAAAAAACCTGTGTGTTTGTGTGTATTCTACCATCCTTTTAGGAAAAAGGTGGAGGAGGAGCTGTAAATATACACTTCCCTCCCTTTTTTCCAAACAATACAATTATTTCAAAAAACAAAGTCTCCAAATTTTTGAAATTAAAAAGTGCAATATATCCTTTGGCCACTAGGTGGCAAATATTTTAATTTCACGTTGTTCACTTCTTCTTGTTATGTGCCGTGGAGTCGGACCCGACTCATAGCGACCCCCCTTGGGTTGTCGAGGCAGTATCATTAGGGAAGTAGATTGCTAAAGTAGTAGACCATAATTTAAATGGATTTTTCCTTAACATTTTATTCAAAATAGTAATATGGTACCATAATATATCACATGTACACATGGCATGAAATGGTTGTAAAGACTCCATAATCATAGCAATAATAATTATTGACCGCAAGGGCTGTTTTCCCATTCAAAATTACTTTTCCATTTTCAATTTCAAGCAGTATCTGTTCAAAATCCCCTGAATGCTGTTTTATACTTTGTCTTCATCCATTCTAACATACCTGTGTAAGAAATAGTAGAATTTTCTATTTGGTTATTTCCAATCAAATCATATAATGTCTTCCTTTTGTTTCTAGCTTCCAGAGACAGTCTTCTTGGGTTTATGTCTATTTAAAGACATTCTACTTGAAATGTAGCAATCCAGTGTGTCTGAAACACACATCTGTGAAACACATCTAGAAACTGAGTTTTAACTTATGATGATTACATTCCTATAGGATTTTAATGAACTATTACCCAGCTTCCTTACCTGGAATAGGAGGAGCAAGTTTGCACATTATTCTATTTATAAACCGAACTCACTACCCTTGAGTTGGATCTTACTCATAGGGACCCTCCTTGGATCTCTGTGGCAGTATCTCTATGGAAGTAGATTTCCCAACCTTCCATCTGAGGAGTGACTAGTGGGTTTGAATCTCCAGCTTTCTGGTTATCAGTCAAATGTCTCAGGCACTATGCTACAAAATTAATATATTAGGATGGAAATATTTGCAATTGTTTTTGTCTTCCCCAAATTCTGTTTTAAACATTTTGATTGTTCCACAGACCAAATCATTGTTTTTCATTATTTTTTTCCTCACTTGTACTACAGACATTCATGAATTATCAAATGCAATAGATTTGAGCATACTATTCAGTTTGACGCTGAGCAGTTTCCATCTTTCAAGCCATATTACATAATCTGCATTGAAATATCAAAAGGTCTGAAGTCATTTTACATTTTCTTTGAGTTAGGCCTGGCAACCAAGTGTGGCTTACAGTGATAAGCTAACTACTGGAACCATCAATCCAGGCAGCAAAACCATTGAAGGGTTTAAACATTCAAGTCAGAGAGATGAAAGGCAAGCCTTTACCACCATGAATGTTAAATATTTCAGAGGACTCTGGCCCTTGTTTCACTCTAGCTAGATTAGTATAGAGACATTTTCTCCTTTATTAAAGTAGATAACTTCACAAGAATTGATATATAAAAAATGTAAGCAATGCTTCTTATTTAATGGAAAATAATAATTATAATAGGTCATACAAATAATGAAAGAGTAAAATCCAAAAGTATCCTTTTTGTCCAAATGTCTCATCTTCATGATTCTCCTAATTGTTTTCTTTCTTCAGACCTGCTCTGTTTACTGAATCTCCAGGTTCTTAACAATCTTGATTTTGTTAGTCAATCTTTCTGAATTCTCTTGCATTGTATTATTAGTAGATTGCTGACTTGATAGAAAAAAAACATTTCCAATACATTCTTCTTATCAGTATCAATCCTTTTAAATCTTTGATCAGCTTATCGACAATAAAATTCTCCAAAATGGAGAAATTTGACCACTGAACTTTGGAGTGAAGTGAGTTCAGTATACATTTTAAGTCTGTAACCTACTAGCCTTGAGACCTTAGAAAACCACTTCTCAACTCTGTACCTCACTAGTTTCAGGAGAAATTGGGACCTAACTCACAGAGTTGTCATAGGATTAAGTAAGCCATTGTAAACTTGAGTAAATTAGGAGTCTTTAATATTCATTCAGACAATATCTGATTGCATATATCTCTGTGGTCCCAAAAAGGTTTTTTTTTTTTTCAAGAAAAGCAGCTCTCCCTTTGCTTATTATTTCCCTCTATTGATTTGAAAGACCTCAAACCCAGACTCCTACAGCACTGGACCAGGGATACTATACCAGGAGGAGAGGCAGAGTATGTGGCTATAGGTGTGAGCTCTTAGGGTTTGTCCAGCAGACAGGTGGGGAAACACTGGGCACAGCTGGAAGGGCATACTCCCTTCCACGCCCCTCCTCTCTCTCCACTCTGCTCCTGCAGCTGTCCTCTCAGTAGGCGCTACAGCCAATGCCCATCCTTCCAGCTCTGCCAGCAGCTCCAGCAACAGTGGCAACAAGGATTATGAGAAGTGGGCTCCCAAAAGCTTTTAATATGGTACCCTCATGATGTCCAAATCACACAATATCCTATTGTCACATATTGTGAACAGATTGTGAATCTGACTTAGAGGATTAAATTATGACTGATCCAAAGCACGGTATTTTCAAATGCCTCACAAATATTTGAAAGCTGGACAATGAATAAGGAAGACTGAAGAGGAATTTATGTCTTTGAATTATGATGTTGGTGAAGAATATTAAATACACCATGGTGTGCCAGAAGAACCAACAAATTTGTCTTGAAAGGACAGTCAGAATTCTCCTTAGAAGAGTGGATGGTGACACTTTGTCTCATATATTTTGGACATCATGCTTTGTAAAGTAGAGGGATCAGACAAAAAGAGAAAGACCCTTAACGAGGTTGATTGACACAGTGGTTGTAATAATCAGTTCCAGAATAGCAACGTTTGTAAAATTGATGCAGGACCAGGTAATGCTTCATTCTTTTGTACATAGGATCCTTGTGAATTAGAACCAACTTGACAGCACCTAACAACAACACCGTAGACATTAAATGATGTATAATGGCATTATTGTTCAGTTCTCAATCAAAGCAGGTGAGAGTAGCTAAAACAAATAATCACATGAAATAGTATTTTATTCCTCTAACTAATTTCTAAATCCGATGAAGTTTTTGGTGCTGTTTTACTTTTATTCATATTTATCTCCAGTTAAATCTATTATGCATTTTTTCATTCATTCTCTTCATGTAGTGAGGCGTGTTAATCAATTGTTTTCAATAAATACTTATTTAGAGTTCCAGACATTCTATGCTTCTGAAATTTCTCCCTATAGTCCTGAGCAAAGAAGCTCTGGTGGTGTGGTGAGTAAGGCATTTGACTGATAACCAGAAGGTCAGTGGTTCAAACCTACCAGCTGCTCCATGGAAAGAAAATGGGGCAATCTACTTCCACAAAACTTTACAGCCTTGGAAACCCAATAAGGGTTGCTATGGGTTGTAACTGACTCATTGGCAGTGGGCTTTTTGGCACTGATGAAAAGAGGTCATTGGGTGTGAATTCTTTTATTGTATGTGTATAAAAAGACATTTCTTTACTTTCACTTACTATTTTAACTCTTCCACTGACTCTGAGGTAATGTTGACTGCTGTTCATTCTCAGGGAGCTACAGAATTGATATATTCTGACACCATCTGTCACCTTACTGTTTTAATTGTACAGTCAATATTTCTGTTTTTCTTTTTCCCTCTTTACTAAGTGGTTCATAGAGACTTACAAATTCTACTTATCCCATTTTAATGACACGTTCTTTTAATATTCAAAGACATTCAAATTGTAATTTCATTTTTCCTTCCCTAGTTAGAATCTTCATTTTAAAATATTTTTTTATTGTTTATTTGTTTTAGAAAAAAACTCCAACCAACAGGAAAGTTATGAGTATAGTACAATGTACTATACTATACATTTTTTTTTTTTCAAAAACAGGTTGAAAAAAAGTTGTCAACATCATGTTACATCATCTTTAATATGTTAGTGTACATTTCCTACTAACAAGAACATTCTTTTACATGAACATTATACAGCCACTGAAATTCAGAAATTAGCAGCAACTCATTATGAATATCTAAATCTCAGTCACCATTCATGTTTCACAAATTCTGCCAATATTTCTTAAAGCAAAATGATCTAGTCCAATACTACATGTTGTATGTAATGTCATGTCCTTTTAGTCTTCTTCAACTGGGCTAAGTATACTCTTTCCTTGATTTCAAAATCTTGACAATTTTGAAAATTATAGACCACTTATTTTGATTTGCCTGATATTTCATTAGATGAACTTCAGGTTATGTATCTTTGGAAGAAATATCATCACCGGTGTGGAGTGTCTTTTCATTTCCTCTTATCAAGTTTACATGATTTTGTTTTATTTTAATAATGGTGATGCTAACTTTGATCAATTGATTAACTAGTCCTTGCCAGGCAACTCCACAGTAAAGTTATACATTATTTTTTCTCTTTAATTCATAAGACTTTTTTTTTTATTTAATGGAAAGTCTCTTTGAATCTATGTAAATTTCTATTCTTCCTCAAGTTTTCACTTTATTAATTTTACTACTGTCATTATAGATTTATAAATGTCTATATTATTCAATAACCTATAGTATATTAATAATATTAGTCATTTTGATGCTTAAATTACCCAATATTTGGGCAGTGGTGCCTCTTCAAGCTGGCCCCTGTATCCTTGACAATTTCATAACTTTCTGGTACAAAAGGATGCCACAGGATTATCTTATATTTTTCATTCTCAATCCTGGAATTCACCATTTCCCAAGGGAGCACTCCTTTTAGAAGAGAATTGAACTTAGGAAACAGGATCTTGGTGCATGCCTATTAGCATGACACAGGTTTTGATCATTAAAGAATAGGACAGCATATTTTGCTTCATGCTAGACACACAGTTTACTACTGAAAAATCAAAGTTCGCTATACATGGTCAAAGAACATAGTAGGTGCTATGTGAATGGAGAGTTAGTTTGGTGGACTGGATAAAAGCTAATAATAATTTTGTTCACTCTGAGATGAGAATTTTCCTTTTCCTTTAAGTGCCAATCAAAATTTCCTAGATGACGTAACTGATATGTTGAATATGGAAGCTGTACTGACTTGTTTTTATGATGACAGGCATGTTGATGTTCTTAATATGCACCTAACTCAGGTCATTGCATATTATTCTGTGATTGAGGAGATGTTTTTGGTTGGACACCCATGTAACATATTGCTGCAAAATCTAGCAACTGTCTGAGAAGCTGGATCAGATTTGTTTTCTCAGCTACAACTTCTTGGTCTTAAAATGCTAAGAAAATTAGAGTGAGTCATAAGAGAATAGGGAAAGAAAAAAAGATAGTCAAGGGACTCATCCCAACATGGTAGAAATCTGGAAATGTTTATTAAGAAATTGGATGAATAAAGCAGGGATCAATGGAGATAAAACAAAAGTCTTCATACAGTATTATTGGAGGCTGGGTGGATTGTTGGAAGGCCCTGCTGATCTTCCAAAATTAATGATTGAAACAAATGCACTTTATCTACCTTAGGTTGGAAAAGTTTTAAAAGCTAGGAGTAAGAGAAGACATTTGGAAATATGACCTCAAATTGACAAGGGTCATTGTCTTATAAATTAGTCAGGACAAGGATTGATATGGGCACCAAAGTCCCTTGACCAGAACCCAGGCTAAGGACTCAAGCTCATAAGCACATCTGTGAGTGAAATGACCAAGGGGTGGAGAAGAAACATTTCTGGACTCCATAATATAGAAATCAAATGCACTGTGATTCAAAAACCTGTTGTTGAAGTCTTTACAAGAGCTACAATTAAATCAGGAGTCACTTTGAGGAATAAGGTGCAACTGATCAAAGTCATGTCATTATTAACCATCTCATATGCATGGAAAAGATGGACAATGAATCTAGAAGTCTGGAAAAGAATTGATGCCTTTGAATTATGGTTTGGATCCAAAGAAAAATGCCTTTGGATTGCCAGAAGAATAATCAAATCTGTTTTGGAAGATGTGCAGACAGAATGCTCAATGGAAGCAAGGATGGCGAGACTTCATGTCATGTAATTGGATATGTTATCAGGAGGGGCTAGTCCCTGGAGAAAGACATTGTGCTTAGCAAATTAGAGGGTCAGCAAAAAAAGAGGAAGACTCTCAACAAGATAGATTGACACACTGGCTGCAATAATGGGTTTAAATGTAGCAATGAATGTCAGGATAGTACAGGACTGAGCAATGTTTCATCCTGGGTAGAGAGTTGTGTGTGCCAACTGCACATAGGGTTGCTAGGACTTGAAATCAACTCACCACCACCTAACAAAAAACAGTAAAATAAAGCTGTAATGGTTGATGGGATTAGAACTAAATCTGGAGGGAAATTGGAATGTTTAAACATACTGTATGTGAAGTGGTTGTGTCTATTTATTTGAAAATGTTAGTAGGATAAGTATTTTTTCTGACTGAAGAATTGCCACTACCTAGTATTGTAAAACAGAAGGCAAAATTAGCCTTTTGCCTGGTATTAATTTGACATGCTATATGGGAACATACAGAATTGCCTGAGCCCACACAGATTGCTAAATTGAAACAGTATCAGATATCTGGTGGACAGAAAAAGATTATTTTTTTAATTAATGACATTTAAGAAGCTGGAGTTTTGATACCAATAAATTTTCTGTAAAATATTTCTGTGTAGTTCATGAAAAACTGAATGGCTCATAGACACTAATAGTAGACTATTGAGGCTTGAAATAGAATAACACTTATGGTATCAGCAGTCCCTGTTATGGTTTTGAGAGAGCAAAAATAGAACACGCTAAAAGAGATTGGTTGTGAATGATCTTTCAATTTTTTTTTTGTTGTTGTTGTTGTTTTTGTTACCAGTATCAGAAAAAAAATCTACTGCCATTTTGCTTTCAAGTGACAGAGCCTGATTTACATTTATTGCATTGTCACAGAGTTATTTGAATTCACTAACTTGAAGTTATAATTTTATTTACAGGAATGTCTTAGGTTACAAATAAGATCCATTCTTCACAATGTCTTTAAGAATTTGTAGGTAAGGAGGTGGAGACAAGATGGTGTCCTGCTAACACAGACCACCTAATATTTCTACAGCAAATACCCCAGATAAATGGAGTAAAACAGATACACACATTGATCCTGGAATTCTGAGCATCTAATGAGAAGATGAAGAAATAGATTGAGGGCTGATTGGAAAGGGAAAAGTAAGGCCAGTGACTGAGAGGAGAAAAGAAGGTGGGGCTGCCAAAGAACAGCCATTTTAAACACAGAGGCATCACAAGCACCAGACATTGATGAAAAGAAAAAAAAAAAAAAAAACACTTCACAAAAATCCACATGGTGATAAAGACAGACAGATCAGGAGAAATTAAAGGCAAGCTGAAGTCATGTGGGAGCTAGGAGAGGAATGTGCAGGAAAGTGGGTCAGACAAAGCAGTGTCATAGTTGGCAGTGGAGCAAGGAAGAGGCCAGAGAAAGGGTATGAAATAACTCACCACTTGTAAACCAAACTAAACTCACTGCTATTAAGTTGATTCCTACTCATAGCAACTTTTTAGCTCAGAGTGGAACTGTCTCATGTGGTCAGGGTTGTGGATCTTTGTGAGGATGGACTGCTTTGTCATTCTCCCATGAATGTTGGGAATGCTTTAAACACTGTGCCACAGTCATGTCGGCTGAGGACATCCACATGGGAGAGTTGAAGAAGCTTAGCTCAGAGCTATCTATTGCTTGATTGAATCTGGGCAAGTGCTGGATGAGTGGCTGCATGTGCACACAAGGGCATCAGTTCTTTGACAATGAACCAAGGTTGGAAAAGATAATCCTTCACCAAAAAATGTAAAACTTTCCCTGAGCATAGGGGTGAATACTCTTTCTGCTCCGTCTAGAGATACTCAGAGATTGATACTCACCCACCTGATCCCTGAGCACTGACATTTCCACAGATGATTGTGATTTTCACAGATGATTGTGGTTTTGGAAACTTTGATTATGATATGTCTTGGTGACTTTATCATACTCAGAGATTGACGCTCACCCACCTGATCCCTGAGCACTGACATTTTCACACTTAATACAAGAGACTCACCTCTGCAGCCTCCTCTCCAAGGAGTCCACTTGAGCCAGGCACCTCTCACTTCAGCAAGGGGAAAGACCTGTGTTAGGGCAGTTAGAGAAGATTGTCTCAGAGTGCCCTTCACTAAAGTCTGGGCAGGATCTGGATAAACAGCTGTGTGTGTCAAAAAGGGTGCCAGACTGCAGTGAATTGCTTGATGTGGCCCTTCTAGCCATTGCCCTCCATTCTGTGGTGTTTTGTAAATCCCATTATCTACGCCTGTTTGGGGTGGTGTGATAGTTAAGTTCAGGTATCAACTTAGCTGGGCAGCTGGTAGTAGTCATTCCCTATAATGACTGGCAGTTGGAATTCAGACCTTGGCAGTTATAACTGATAGATTGGGCTGGAGCATTGTTGGTGAATCTCCTGGGAAGATTCGCTCCTCCTCTTGCTCTGTTTTTTTTTTTGTTTCTTGGATCATCCTCATCTCACCCCTGGATTTGGGACAATAGCCGCCGTCTGATCTACTGATCGGGGTTCATCAAACCCCGAGAGTTGGGAGGATTCGCCAGACCTACTCACAGACCCGGGACTTGCCAGCCTGCCAGCCTCCACCACTCCTACTCACAGACCTGGGACTCGCCAGCCTGCCAGCCTCCACCACTACTACGTGAAACAAACCCTTGGGTGTTTGTGAGCTCTGTGAGGCGTTACAGCAAAATTCAGAACCCTAAGACTGGGGAAATTACTGGGAGGAGGAGGAGGAGGGATTAATGT
>NW_006921935.1:2726268-2729470 GCF_000298275.1 Orycteropus afer afer
ACACCAGTGGCTCCAGGTGGCTATAAATGGGTCCTCACAGGAATAGATACTTACTCTGGACTGGGCTTTGCTTATCCTGTGACAGATGCAAATGCCCAAAACACCATTAAAGGATTGGAACAAAAGATACTGTACCAATTTGGGCCACCAAGTTATATTTCCTCAGACCAAGGAACACACTTTACATCTGTAGGGTGCAGCAATGGGCCAAAAATCATCATATTAAGTGGACACACCATGTTGCATACCATCCTCAAAGTAATGGTTTGATTGAGAACTGGAACGGGCAATTGAAACATTTGTTGTCTAAAACTAGGGGAGGTAAAGGCCTAAAGGGCTGGCTCACACACCTTCATGAATGTGTGCTCACACTCAACATGAGGGGAGTGAAGGGAGGATCACCACTTGACAAATTCCTATGCTTTTCTGGGGGATCTGGTGAAGAAGGGGTGGGGGAGAATGCTGGTGCCACTGTACAGTTTTTCCCCACCTCACCTAACGTTGCTTTCTTCCTGCCAGAAGCTGTGGTCCCTGGACCTGGGATGCAGCTGCGGGTGCCAGAGGCTGGGGTGATCCCTAAGCAAGAAACTGTGTCTATCTCTCTGAACCTGTATGCCAGAATTCCCAAGGGCCTTATGGGATGGATTGTACATTCTCCCCATCTGGCCAAACTAGGGCTGACAGTGAATACTACCATCCTGCCCAGTGGTTGAGATAGTCCACTGGTTTTGTATCTGTGTAACCATACCCAGCATGAATGGGAATGGACTGAGGGGGAAGCACTTGCTAGACTGATCTTGCTACCAGCAATATGGATAGGCACAACAGCTGAATTTGATGTCCCCTCCCAAGTTGGGAAAGTTTGGGTAAAAATAAATGACGAATGGAAGGAAGGAGAACTAATAGCTGAAGGTAAAGGAATGAATAAATGGGTTATGCAGCGAGGGAAATCCAACATTGTGCTGATACCTAAAGACAGACTGAGAACAAGGGAATGATATCATCTCAGTTAAATATTATCAGATACTATATGGAGACTAGGAGCTCTGGTAGCATAGTGCCTAAGGCACTTGACTGCTAACAAGAAGGCTGGCGGTTCAAACCCACCAACCACTCCTCGAAAGGAAGGTTGGGCATTCCTACTTCCGTAGTAATACTGCCTTGGAAACCCAAGGAGAGGTCGCTATGAGTCGGAGCCGACTCGATGGCAAATAACAACAACAACAATATGGAGACTAATTGTTAATGACCTTGGGACTGGTAATATGATTGGGAGGGGCAAATTAATCTTCCAACTATGAAAGGGCTAATGGCTAGAAGAGCCAGGGGGTGCAATGCAGTGAATTGCTTGATGCGGCCCTTCTAGCCATTGCCCTCCATTCTGTGGTGTTTTGTAAATCCCATTATCTATGCCTGTTTGGGATGGTGTGATAGTTAAGTTCAGGTATCAACTTAGCTGGGCAGCTGGTAGTAGTCATTCCCTATAATGACTGGCAGTTGGAATTAAGACCTTGGCAGTTATAACTGATAGATTGGGCTGGAGCATTGCTGGTGGATCTCCTGGGAAGATTCGCTCCTCCTCTTGCTCTGTTTTTTTTTTGTTTCTTGGATCATCCTCATCTCACCTCTGGATTTGGGACAATAGCCGCCATCTGATCTACTGATCGGGGTTCATCAAATCCCGAGAGTTGGGAGGATTCACCAGATCTACTCACGGACCCAGGACTCGCCAGCCTGCCAGCCTCCACCACTACTATGTGAAACAAACCCTTGGGTGTTTGTGAGTTCTGTGTGGCGTTACAGCGAAATTCAGAACCCTAAGACTGGGGAAATTACTGGGAGGAGGAGAAGGAGGGATTAATGTCTGAAATGATGGAGTGGTATGGTAGTTTGGACATTTGGGACATTCTTGACCTCTGCCTCATTGGGACTAGCCTTGTGCTGATCTTTCTAAAAGAAATTGTTCAAGCACAGACCCATGCAAGTGATTCATGACTAGTGAGACATCTTCTTCACTCCAAAAGTACATCTTCCCTCTGAATAGGTCAAACCTCATCCCCACAACCACCAATCTGTGGTGGCCAGGGAAGTCCCACTAATAAACCTTGACTGCTTCCTCTAGAGTCTAGTCACCTTCAGCAACCCACTGCAACAGACAGAACCACAGGCTACGGCTCTCCCTTCCAGCACTTGCATCACTGGCTACTCTTTCTCACACTAAACACAAGATGCATACACTTGGAGGCTTCACTTTTAGGGTGCCCACTCTCACCAGACTCAGTTCACCTCCATGGGTACTTGCCCCTGTGGATCAGGGTTCTGCCACTACTGGCTGCTCTAGGGGCTACTGGCTGACCATAACTACAAAAGTCCCTCCTGTTCAGTTTTGCTAACTTCCTTTTATTTTGTTCTTTCTTTTTTTCCCAATTTTCTTTCTTATTTTTTTCTGTTCAATTTTTCTTCTTCCTTGACTTTCAGTTTTACCAATCTTTCATCTTATCCACCACTCTTTTCTGTTTTTTTCCTCTATATTTATTTATTTATTTGTATCTTTTCCCTTTTTCTTCTGCTCTTTGTTTTTCTTTCTCTTTTTCCTGCTCTAGCCAATGAAAGGGAGGCACTTATTATCCAGTACTCAGCCATATCCACTGCACTGACCTAACTCAATGGACCAGCATCACCATCAATTCCTGTGCCAATGGATCAATGACAGAAGTGGACAACACCTGCTCATCTCAATTGCAACACCTCTTTATGACAGAGAACTGCACCCACAGTCCCACCAATTACTCCAAGATGGATACAGATGGGCAGTGCCCCAGTATTGTTAAGCTAACAAAAAATGAAGCACATCAGCCCCATTTATTTGGATATGTCAAAACAAAACAAAACAAAAACCTAAAGTGTAGCAAATGAACATAAAACCAACAAATAAAGACAACTTCAAAATGTCTCAGAGACAACAAGCAACTTCAATCCAAACAAAGAAACAAGACAAGATAGGAGAAACAAGTGACCACACTAAAGAACTAGAAAATCTCCCTGAGGAAGAACAAGTAATAGAAATATCTGATAAAGAATTATATATGTGTTGTTGTTGTGTTGTTGTTATGTGCCATTGAGTTGGACCTGACTCATAGAGACCCCTCCTTGGGTTTCCAAGATGGTATCACTATGGAAGTAGATTGCCCAACTTTCCTTC
>NW_006921935.1:2729640-2732625 GCF_000298275.1 Orycteropus afer afer
AAAAAAAAAAAAAAGGCAAATAACACCCTTGGTGAATTCAGGAAAATTATAGAAGAGCAAAAGTGACAAAATACATAGAAAATTACAAATCATACACAAATAACTATTAGAAATTCAGAAGATGAACATTAAAATTACAGAGATAGATAATATATTGGAAGGATAAAAACAGTGAATCAAACTGGCTGAAGGACTCATTTCCAAGGTAGAAGACACATCCCTTGACATCAGTGTGTATGAGGATAAATCAGAAAAAAAAAAAAATGAATTAAAAGTATTGGAGAAAATCTAAGGATGATATCATAAGAAACAGCATATGTCTGATTGGAATTCAAGAAGAAGAGGAGATTCACCACCACCCCCCCAAAAAAAGCACAGAGAAAGTTGTTGAAAACTTACTAGGAGAAAACTTCCTCAATATCATGAAAGACAAAAAGATATTCATCCAAGAAGCTCAATGAACCCTAAGCAAGGTAGAAACCACGAGAAAGTCACGAAGACATATCATAAGCAAAGTTTCCAAAACCACAAACAAAGAAAGGATCTTCAGAGCATGTCAGGAAAAATTAATATTACCTACAAAGGATAACTACTGAGACTAAGCTCTGATTTCTCAGAAGAAACCAGTCAGACAAGAAAGCAATTGAATAACATATACAAAATCTTGAAGAAAAAAAAAAAATAGCCAAGTAAAACTGTCCCACAAATGTAAGGATAAAATTAGAACATTCCCTGACAATGAGAAGTTAAGGGAATTTTTAAAAACAAGACCAACCTAATATGAAATGCTAAAGGGAGTTCTTCCAACAAAAAACAACAGAAGATAACAACTTTAGTTTAAGAGACATGAAAACATCACCTAGAAACCAATACAGAAAAAGAACTCACGAAGGAAAATTAAGCTTAAAAAACTGAAAACAGAGAACTAGAGGAGTTGATTTGTAAGTGATGCCAACTAGAAAGCAAACATAGGGAACAAATAGTGTAATTACAAAGCTTCCAAATGATCAAGAAGTCAGGACAATATCACTATAGAATAGACTGTTCCAAACTTAGAGAGATAAGAATCCACTACAGAGTAACCATAGACAAAAATTAATAAGCCTTCTAATGAAAATAAGAAAGAAGAATAATCATGAAGACTTAGTAAACACAGAATCAACAACAATGAAGAAAAGGAAAGAAAACACATAGAAAAATACTGTGAACAAAGAAAGCATCAACACTACAATAAAAAGTACAAAAGAATGCCAGTAGTAAACTCATACATATCATTAATTACACTGAACATCAATGGATTCAATGCATCAGACAAGAAAAAAAATATGGCAGGTTGAACAGGAAAAGAAGACTCATCAAAATGTTCCCTACAATTCCCCTTGTGCACAGGGACCAGACAAGGATGTCTTCTATTACCACATCTATTCAACCTTGTATTGGAAGCCTTAGCAAGGACAATAAGTTAAGAAAGGGCAATCAGAGGCATTTAGATTGGTAAGGAAGAAGTAAAACTATCTCTTTTTGCAGATAATCTGATTCTATACATAGAATACTCAAGAGATTTGGCAAGAAAACTAGGGAAACTTATTGAAAAATTTAACATAGTGGGAGGATACAAGACCCACATACAAAAATAAGTTGGATTCCTCTGAATCCAGCAAAGTAGTCTCTGAAAAAGCAAATTGATGCAATTTACAACTACACCAGGCAAAGACATTCCTTAGAACAGTCAACTATAAAAGATCAGAAGGACAGCATTTGTACAGGAGAAAGTAGACAGGCAAGAATGCACAGGTAAGGCAGACACAGAGAAGGGGTAACCATAGGGAGGAGGTGAGAGGAGAGCTGTTACATTGTGGGGATTGTAATCAGTGTCATGAAACAAACTATGTATGAAATGTTTCTGAAAAGGAAATTGATACAATTTACAATAGCTACCCAAAAGATAAAATACTTGGGATTATATCTTACCAGGAACACAAAAAAAGTATAAAAAGAAAACTGCAAAACACTACTTCAAGACACTGTAATAGATACAAATAAATGAGAGAACATACCATACTCATGGATAGGAAGATTGGGAAAATGTCAATACTACCCAAAGCAAAATCCCAAAGAGGGAAATCAGGAACGCCCAAAGCAGCAGGGTAGGAGAGTGGGAGAAAGGGGATAAAAAAGCCAGGAACTCGGACAGAGGAGCAGTCATCTACAGGGATCTAAGTAGGGAGAGGAACTCAAGCACACATAAAGCAGCAGTGCGGGAGAGCAGAGAAAATGGGATTAAAAGCCAGGAACTCAGACAAAGGAGCAATCAGTTTCAGAGATCCAGGTGAAGAGAGAAACTCAGGCATGCCCAAAGCAGCAGGGTGGGAGAGCAGGAGAAAGGGGATTAAAAGGCCTAGGAATCTGGACAGAGGAGCAGTAAGCCACAGGGACCCAGGTAAGGGTGGTATGAGAGGTTTCCAACAGGGAGGCAAACTTGTTTGCTGGTTTGTCCTACCATGATGATGTGTTGATGTGAGTTTTGAGGCTGAGCCACTGGAGTTTCTAACCCAGCAGGATGCACATGGTGCAAAGGTATCATCCCAGCTTACAGACTGAGACAGACTATGAAGAAGGAAGAGAACATCCACTTCTCAAATAATTGGCCAGGGAAAACCTTATGAATAGCAAAGAAACACTGTTTGATACATTACCACGCTACTTTATGAATAGTCCGGTTAGGTTAGAAGGCTCTCAAAATAGGACTGGGAAAGAGTTACATCATCTGAGTAAACCCAGCCTTACTCCTATGGATAAGGTAAATCTTTCAAGAATGCCATTTGCTGATGTGGCACCACTCAAATTGAAGAGAAACAGCTGCAGACATCCATTAATCATCGGAACAAGGAATGTACGAAGTATGAATCTAGGAAAATTGGAAGTTGTCAAAAAGGAAATGGAAAGCATAAAGATTGATATCCTTGGCATTAGTGAGCTGAAATG
>NW_006921935.1:2734635-2739002 GCF_000298275.1 Orycteropus afer afer
TGCCTTGTATGCATGTGAGAGCTGGACAATGAATAAGGAAGACTGAAAAAGAGCTGATGCTTTTGAGTTGTGGTGCTGGCAAAGAATGCTGAAAGTACTGTGGACTGCCAAAAGAACTAACAGATCTGTCCTGGAGGAGAGAATGCTCCTTGGAAGTGAGAATGGCCAGACTTCGTCTCACCTATTTTGGTTATGTTGTCAGAAGGGTCATTCTTTGGAGAAGGATGTCATGCTTGGTAGGATGGAGGGTCAACGAAAGAGGGGGAGGCCTTCAATGAGATGGATTGACACAGTGGCTGCAATGATGGGCTCAGGTATAGCAGGGATCGTGGAGCTGGCATGGGATTGGGCAATGTTTCGTTCTGCTGTGCATGGAGTCGCTATGAGTCGGAAAGGACTCGACAGCACCTAACAACAACAACAACAACCCAAAGCAATCTATACATTCAATTCAATCCAATCTCGATCCAGATTCCATCTTCATTCTTTAAGGACATGGAAAAATCAATCACTAACTTTATATGGAAAGGAAAGAGACTTTGGATAAGCACTACTGAAGAAGAAGAACAAAGTAGGAGGTCTCACAGTCCTTGATGTCAAAACCAGCTCTACAGCTACAGTAGTCAAAACAGCCTGGTCTTTTTGCAACAGTAGAACACAGACCCATGGAACAGAATTGTGAACCCAGAAATATACCCATCCACCAGTGGTCAGCTGATCTTTCACAAAAGACCAGAATCCATTAAATTGAGAAGAGATAATCTCTTTAACAAATGCTGTTGGCAAAACTGGATATCCATTTGCAGAAAATGAAACAAAGTCCATATCTCACACCATACACAAAAACTAACTCCAGGTGGCTCAAAGACTTAAACGTGAAAACTGAAACCATAAAGTTCATCAAACAAAAAATAGAGCCCCTAATTTATGGTATAAATAGACTATTAAGAATAGCACAAAACCACAAACAGCAGAAGGTAAACTTGATTACTGGGACCGTCCAAAAATTAAATTCTTATGTGTGTCAAAAGACTTTCCCAAAAGAGTAAAAGGACAACTTACAAATTGCAAAATAAAAAGTCATGGGTTTGGCAGATTATTGAACAGAGAGAGACTGATGAAACCCCAAGACTAAATCCTCTAGTTGTCCTTTGGGTCTGGAATTGACTCACTCCCCTGGGTCAACTCTCAACCAAACAATAGACAGGCCTATGAGGAGAACAAGGAGCTCTGGCAGTGTAGTGCCTAAGGCACTTGACTTCTAACTAGAAGGCTGGTGGTTCAAACCCACCAGCCACTCTTTGGAAGGAAGGTTGGTCAATCTACTTCAGTAGTGATACTGCCTCAGAAACCCAAGGAGGGGTCGCTATGAGTTGGGTCCAACTCGACAGCACATAACAACAACAACAACATGAGCAGAACAACTGCACCAGGAAGAGGCATTCCTTAGAACAGTCAACCATAAAAGATCAGAGGGGCAGCATTTTTACAGGAGAAACTAGGCAGGCAAGAATGCACAAGTAAGGCGGACACAGGTAAGGGGTAACCATAGGGAGGAGGTGGGAGGGGAGCTGTTACATTGTGTGGATTGTAATCAGTGTGGTGAAACAAAATACGGATGAAATGTTGAATGCAAAACGAATCTGCTTTGCAAAGTTGCACCTAAACCACAGCAAAAAGTTAAAAAGAAATAAAATAATTTGTGAATAAGTCAGAACAGGTACATATAGTTCTTAGTCTTACTTTAGTATAATATGATATCCTGTTGGCACAGTAGTTAAAGTGCTTGGCTGCTAACTGAAATAGAGGTGGTTGGACCCCCACCAGCCACTCCATTGGATAAGGATGGGACAATCTGCTTCTGTGAAGATTTACATCCCTGGAAACCCTATGACATAGTTATACTCTGTCCTATACAGGGTATCTGTAAATTGGAATCGACTCGACGCCATTGGGGTTTGTTTAAAAACATTGAAAAGCCTTTTCAATGATTTAAAACCTGCACATGCAGTTATGTGAAAGTGACTGTGAAGAAGAATTTGTTGCAATTAGCTGTTGGTTCAATAGTTTCAAAGTAAGAACTTTTGTCACACCAGACTTATAGGCAGTATCAGATTCTTTATTACAATGTAATAAATTAAAGATATATACTATAAACAGTAAAATATAACCCTATTAAAATAAGAAAACAGAGTAATACTGAGTAAGTAAAAAAAGAGAATATATAATAAAAGATGGCTAATGATCATTATTTTATTAAATGTATTGTAATAATGCTTTCCAGGGTATGGATTTCTCTATCTTTTTTTTCCCTTTGTTTTTTTCCACCCCCCATTTCTTAAGCCCTGAATGAAATTCTGACTTTGTTTCCAAACAGTTTTAGTCTGGCAGTTACTTTCCATACTTGGTAACTGTTCTAGTAGGTGTCTGGGCTTGAGGGGTCGCTATGAGTTGGATCCAAATTGACGGCACATAACAACAACAACAACATTATAATAAATAGGGAGTAATAAAATATTTAATTAATGTAAAGGTAGATAAAGAGGAAGTAGAGAAAAAAGAACAAATGGAAGAAATAGAAAACAAATAACAAGATGATACACACAACATCAATAATCACATTAAATATAAATGATATGAGGATTAGTTTAAATACAAAGAATGTCATATCAACTAAAAACCGTTTAATCACTATGTTTCCTAGAGGAAATCCCCATTAAACATGAAGACATAAATTTAATCTTAGTAAAAAAGAAACCAAAGTCTCCCTGCCGACGAGTCGATTGTGACTCATAGCTATCCTTCCTTGGGTTTCTGAGGCAGTCTTTCTACGGAGGTAGATTGCCCAATCTTCCTTCCGAGGAGTGGCTGGTGGCTTTGAACCATCAGCCTTCTAGTTAGCAGTTAAATGCCTTAGGTACTACCCCTCTAGAGCTTCCAATCTTAGTAAAAAGGATATTAAAAAAAATATGCCATGCCAACACTGAATAAAAGTAAACTGGAATGGCTATTTTATCACCAACTATATTTCAGAGCAAAGAATATTAGAGGAATAGAGTCATTTCCAAGTGACAAATGAGATAATTAATGAAGAGAACATAATAATCCTAATATTAAAGTACCTAATAAGAGAACTTCAAAATAGATGAATGCAAAATGAAAGAAAAACTGTATTTTAAGATTCATTCTTAATAAGGGAAATAAGTGTTGTTGTTGTTAGGTGTTATATTAGTTTTCTAGTTGTACTATGACAGAAATAGCAAAAGTGGATAGCTTTAGGGAACAGGAATTTATTCTCTTACAGGTTAGGAGGCTAGACATCTGAATGCATAGCACCACTCTGGAGGCTGGATGAAAGCTTCTCCACCCTAGGTTCAGCTCTGCCTCTTATTCCAGGCCCACTGGAGCTCAGTGTCTTGTAATTCAGAGAACTACTGGATGCTGAAGCTGATGAACCCAAGGTCAGCAGATAAAATGGCACAATACCAAGATCTACAGGCAACATGGTAGGCTACTAATTCAAGTTTTTGAACAATTGCGAGATCAGCAGGCAATACAGCAGGACACCTGCATTGGTGATATTACTAGATATTACTCTGTTTTCTTATTTTACTGGTTATGAAGACTCAGGCAAAGGCAGGATCCAGATGTGTCATGAAACTAGAGATCTTTCCCAAAGTTTGTCCTTATATACTGAAAAGAAGTCACACTCCAAAGGCAGCTGGCTTTCTGCTGATTCTCACAGCACAGTCCACCATAGAGCTGATTACAGTCTCATCATGGGGATAGCTACATCCATCTACTAAGCCACTCAGAACCATAGCCCAGTGAAATTTACAATCAACATTAACTAGGTGCTGTTAAGTTGGTTTCCACTTATAGAGATCCTATGTACAACACTACTAAACATTGCTCAGTCCTGCACCATCCTCATAATATTTGCTATGCTTGAGCCCACCATTGCAACCACTGTGTCAATCCATCTAGTTGAGGGCTTTCCCTGTTTTTACTCACCCTCTTCTTTACCAAGCATGAAATCCTTCTCCAGGGACTGGTCCCTTCTGACAACATAAACAAAGTAGGTAAGATGAAGTCTGGCCCTTCTTGCTTCCAAAGAATATTCTTGTACTTGTAAAGATTTTTTCATTCTTCTGGCATTCCATGGTAATTTCAGTTTTCTTTGCCAACACAACTCAAAAGCATCAACTCTTCTTCAATTTTCCTTATTCTTTGCCCAGTTTTCACGTATATATGAGAAGATTGAAAATACTATGGCTTGGGTCACATGTACCTTAGTCTTCAAAGATACATCTTTGCTCTTTAACACTTTAAAGAGATCTTTTGCAGTGATTTTCCCAGTGCAATAC
>NW_006921935.1:2745502-2770993 GCF_000298275.1 Orycteropus afer afer
AAAAAAAAAAAAGAAAGAAAAGAAAAAAAAAAAATTCGGTGGAGGACTGGGTAGGGCACCCAGGCTCAGTCTGAGCACACAGACTGTGATGGAGTTCCTGTGGGCCCAGAAGGTAGGTGGGAGTGGGGATGGCCACGCCTACGTTCACCAAGCAGGTGTAGGGTGTAGTAACAAGAAAAATGTCGTACCTTTTCAGTCTTGCAGGCCCCGAGTGTCCTTGGGTTTGCTGGAAAGCAGAACATGTTCTTAAGCCCCAGAAATCTGCGAGAGCACTGTCTCTTTGAATATCCAAAATAATCAAGCCGCTTTTTAAACCTACAGAATGGCGGCATCCTCCGGACCGACAAAAGTCCACAGCTCAACCTACCTTTCTCTTCACCTTCTCTGTTTGTTGCCCAGCCACTGTGCACAGTCCGTGCAATCCCTGGCTAGCAAGGTGATTTTTAGGTTAATTCTTAGGTCCTACCACCACTCAGGAATGTCCAAGCCGTCTGTGCCGTCAGGGTCGCTCAGGACACTGCCAGACCACAGCTCCATATGTCTCCTTTTTTTTTGGTATTTTCACGCAAATTCTTCTGCTAGTTGGGGTTTAGTCCACTTCTGTATCCTTTCCTTCAAGGCTAGGGGTCCAAGATTATCTTCTGTGTCTGTGTTAATTGGTTTCCCTTTTCCTTGTTGAAGAGGGTCTGTGCAGTCCTTTGCCTAGTCTGCCATCTTGCAGGAACTCCCCCATCATCTGATTTCTTGACTGCTCCTTCCATGGCCATTGATCCAAGTAAAATAAAATGTTTAATGAACTATGCAACAATATTCACCTGTGTGGGTCATAACAAATTATGAGAAGGATTGGAATTCCAGAACACTTAATTGTGCTCATGGAACCTGCACATAGACCAAGAAGTAGCTGTTTGAACAAAACAAGGAGATATGGCATGGGTTAAAATCAGGAAAGTTTTGCATCAGAGTTGTATCCTTTCACCATACTTATTAAACCTTTATGCCAAACAAATAATCTGAGAAACTGGACTATATGAAGAAGAACGTGGCATAAAAATTAGAAGAAAACTCATTAACAACCTGCAATATGTAAATGAGACAATCTAGCTTGCTGAAAGTGAAAAAGTAAAATAAGTAGGAGACATAAAATTAGTAGTGTTATTGAAGATTTGAACATCTCTTTCAATCAACCTGACCTGATTGTAGTTATGAAATATGCCACACAAAACCAGTAACATATGCCTTCTTTTAAAGTATACACAGATTATTATCATAAGATAACATATTTGGGTGATAAAAAATGTTACAAAATAGTTGTGTTTTTTTTTGTTGTTGTTGTTTTTTTAAGATTCAAGTCATATGATGTGTTCTTTCTTCATATGGCATTAAATTTGAAATACAAAATGTAAAGATGTATGGACAAACCCCAAATATTTGAAAACTAAAACATAAGCCAAAGAAGAAATGGAAAGAGAAATCAGAAAACATTTTGAACTGAATGGAAATAAAAATACAATATAACAGAATTGGTAGGATGTCTCTAAGGCAATATTGACTGGAAATTTCTAACGGCAGAAGCCTATATATGAAAAGGGTGAAATCATTTATCTCATCAAACTAGAGCTTATACACCCCATCAAAGTAAAAACAAGAGGACATTAACTCCATATAAATAGAAGAAAGAGAATAATAAATTTTGGAGCAGATTTCAATGAATAGATATCAGAAAAACAAAGAAAATTAACTAAATCAAAAGTGATTATTTGATATCAATAAAATTGAAAAACATCTATGTGGACTGATTATGAAGGACAGATAGAAAACAAACTACCAATATCAGAAATGAAAGAGGTACCACTAAAGAATGTACATCAAAATTGAAATATTCTCCTCCTCAAAAGGCCCTCATAAAAGACACTGACTGAAACAAAATACTTGGAATATCTGATAAAATAATGTATCCAGAATATGTATTTTGAAATATGCTCAGAGCATGCCATTAGAAAATGAGCAAAAGACATGAAGGTACATTTTACTGAAGAGAATATACAGATAGTGAATACAGACATGAAAAGATGTTCAACATTAGTATGTATTAAGAAAATGCAAATTAAAATCACAATTAGATATTATATTAATCTTTTACAATTGCTATAATTTAAAGTATGATTATGTCAAGATTTGGGGAAGATGTTGAGGAAGGAAACTCATACTCCATAGGAGAGAATCTAAAATGTTATAAAATTTTTGGAAAAGAGTTGGACAATTTCTTATAAATTTAAGCAGCTTACAACCATATGATCCAACCATTCCATTCTTTGATGCAAGAGAAATCAAAGAATATGTCCTTACAAAGACTTTTGCTCATAACAACTATTTTGTATAAATCAATATCAGTAAACAACCCAGCTGAATGGATAATCAAATTATGATATATCTATTAAATAGAACATTTAGCAATAAAAATGAATAAGCAACTGATACGTACAACAAGATGAGCCAGCCTCAAAACAATTATCTTGTCTACAAGTGTCCAGACAAAAAAGTACAAAACATATGATTTCATTTAGATAAAATTGTAAACTATAAATGATCTAGGGGCAGAAAGCAGATCAGTAGTTTCTTGGGGTCAAAGGAGCAGATGCAGCAAGCAAGGATTACAAAGCAGAATGAAGAAACTTTTGGAGGACTTGAAATTGTTTATTACCTTACTTGTGGCAATTTTTCATGGAAGTATACATATGTCAAAACATATTAAATTATAAAGTTTAAATGTGATTTATTATATATCAATTATACCTGAATAAAGCTGTTCAAAAATATCATCAAAGTCACTAATGTTACTGGATTGTATGTATAAAAATGTTGAATTGGCAAATGTTTTCTAATATATGTACTTACCATAGTGAAACCATTTAAATAAATTGCATTCCCTTAGTGTAGCACCATAGTCACTCTAGTCTCAGTTAGATAAAAAGGAAGACACAAGCTCGTTTTTCATATTAATGCCTTTAAAATTAGTCTGTGTAGACATTAAATAAGAAGAGTATCTAGTTCACTCATTTTTTTTTTGTTTAATTATAATTTCTGAATGTCCAAGTTTAAAAGTTGAGAAGTGATTAATTTAACATCACTTACATACGCATTTTGACCTAATGAGTAATATATAGCTTTATAAGATGTTTCATTTTTCCCTATGTTAAATTTAGCAGAAAGAATGACTGAATACTTTGTTCTCCAACATCCTTTTGTTTATTACTCCATTTTACATGTACTTATGTTAAGCCTTGTTTTGATTCTATCTCTAATGACTGAGATCCTTGAAGACAGAGTCAATACCACCTGTTTCTGTGTTCTGCCCACATCTAAAACTGTGTATTTCACAGTAGAAACCAGAGTTTTTTCTCACTAACAGAAACTAACAGTCACCTCTACAGTCATTTTCTTCTGCCTGCTCAAGTTCTACTTGCTCTTTACAAATCAACCAAAGTGTATCACAACCTCAATAGGAAGCTCTAATTATTGCTTCCAAAATGAGTGCTCTTGGGGACCTATCTTCTGTATCAAAATATAATTCATAATGATAGAACAGCTAGCTACCATTTTCATTTAACTTCTAAGTGTCAGACAGTGTGCCAAGTACTTCGCTGCACATAACTTCTAAACTTTGAAACTAGTTCTATTTTGTTTTGTAATGCAACGTGTCTTAGTGTTATGATATACTGTGATCCATTTCATTGGCTAATTTAATACACTGTGTCCTTACTAGATATGAGCAACTTATCCATTGCTGTTGGGTCATTTCTGACTCAGTGATTCTGTGGGACAGTAAAACTGCACCATAAGGTTTTTGAGGCTGTAAATATTTACAGAAGCAGACTGCTACATCATTTGCTCAGAGAGAGACCAGCAGATCTGACCACTGACCTTTCAATTAGCAGATCAGTGCTTAGCCACTACACCACCAGGCCTCCTTGCTATGAGTCACTAATTGACAAAAACTGAATTTCCATTCCAAGTTCCAGCCTTTAGCAAAGTGCCATCCTGGCATCCTATAAGTGTCAATTAAAAAAAGAAAAAAAAAAATTAGAAGTAAACAATTAAATGTAAAAAAACAACTGAAAAACATCCTAAAAGCTAGAGCAGATGTTTCTCCTTAAAATATTCAGTAATTATATAACCCAATAAAAATTAGAATAGGCAAGTGATCATCGGGGCTCATTTAATTTGGGCACATTTCACTTGCCATTCATGGAGATTTCTTTTTTATATTTTACTATTCATAGATAAGTCAAGATAGAGAAGTGTAGCAGTTTGCTTAAAGAGCAATCATCTTTAACAATTATAAACAGTGGGAGTTCAATTATTTCATGTAGTTAGCTGAATTATCAAATCAATGTGGCTTGTTAAAGAATTAACCCAACATCAGTTGATGGCATCATCATATAAAAATGCCATGATTTTCATCTTATCTATAAAAAACTTCTCATCTAAGTAGTATGTGTAGAACACATTTTAAAAATGCATTTAAAAATCAATATTACATTTTATGCTTAATGAAGGTCAATGACAGTATATCTCAGTGGAACCAAAGGACATTTTCTCTGATGGTAGTGCTGAAATTCTGTTTCTTAATGGGCGCAATAGTTCACTGAACTTCTCTGTTATCTAATTGGAAAATGCCCTGGTTCATGAGAAGTAGTTTCAGAGACAGTGAGTTTCTCAAGATTGAATAAGAAGGAAACCAATTTTCTGGGCACTATCCAAGTTTTCTTTAAGCAAGTGGGAGCTTCTGTGCTGTTCAGCAAAATAATTATTCAAGTTAGTCAAGAACCATTTCACATGTCCAACAAAATTGCTATTTTATTTTCATAAAGGGACATTGCCCTCTCATCTCTATCCTCTTCCCTTTGCATTTGTGTTCCTGTATGCTTAGTTGTTTTTATGACTGGATGTTTTTCAGAGTGCACTTCCACGTTGACTTGAAAACCAGAATAAAATAAGTAGCCATCAAGTCAATTATGACTCATTGTGACCCGACGTTTTACAGTAGAACTGTGCTCCATAAGTTTTCCATGACTGATTTTCCAGAAGCAGATTCCCAAGCTTTTCTTCCAAAGCACCTCTGGGTAGACTCAAACTCCCATCTTAAGGTTATCAGCTGAGCTTGTTGATTGTTTGCACCAATCAGAGACTAAAAAAAATAGGATGGTAAGTGTTTAATGAATATATCCTAATTATACAGTGCCTAAGGCACTTGACCAGCCACTCCTCGGAAGGAAGATGGGGCAATCTACTTCCATAGTGATACTGCCTGGGCAACCCAAGGAGGGGTCACTATGAGTCAGGTCTGACTCCACGGCACATGACAACAACAAATTATATAGCTAGCATATGACTTCTTTTGGGATATTGGATAATCTTATCCCACTATGATAAAATATGAGCCCTGAATCTTTGGCTAAACTCATTAGTACTATTTTATAAATGCAAGATCTCTAAGTCCTGCATTTATAATTCTGTAGTATCCTTCATTCCCTGTGCAATCGGAGAATAGCATAATGCTATCATCGCTTAAGAAATCATCCCATGTTTTGGATGTATTTGTTAAAAATTCCCTATCGTTTGGTACCATACATCTTAATACTGGGATTCTTAAGCACATAAGCCCATTTGACAGTGTACTTTTCAGAATAATACTTAAATGCACATTTGTTAGGGAAAAAAAATTACAGGTTTATGTCACTTAACATTCACAATATGTTCTATGAAATCGGATGCTACATGATTTGGATGTTATGTGAACACTGTATTTAAACCTGCTGGGCACCTGCTTTCAGTCATCCTTCTCACTGCTGTTGCCACTTTTACTGTTGTTGGAGCTACTGTTGGAGGCCAGAGAAACAGATGCTAAGCAGCAGTAATGGCTGAAAGGATAAGGGCTTCAGCAAAGTGAGAGGAAGGAATCCAAGAGGGAGCAGAGTACATCCAGCTCTGCCCTCTCTGCTGTCTGCCTGATAAGTAGGAGCAGCCTGGGACCTCAGGCCCTGCTGCAGCTGCTTGCCTTCCCACCAGACAAAACTCAAGATCCCATGCCCAGAGCCAGAGCCATGTCCTCTACTTCACCTGCCTGTGTTGCATCCATGGTCCAGTAGTCCAAGAGTCTGGATTTGTGGTCTTAAACACTAGGAGGGAGAAATAATAAACAATAGGAGAGCTGCTTTCCCTCAAATTAAAAAAAAAAAAAAAACTTATGGGACCATGGATATTTGTGCAGTCAGACAATGCCTGAACAGACATTAAAGTGATACATACCAGTATATTGAAATTGAATTAGAAAATAATGAACAACCAACACAAATGGAATGGTATGTATGTTTTCTTATCAACGCATTAAAAATATAACAATATATTTTGAAATAATTATATTTTTAAGATAGTGATGAGTGGAAATAATGATTTGAGATATCTGCAAACGTTGCAATATAATATGAACAGTATTTGAATATCATTGCTGGCAAAGATAATACAAAACAAAGATTTATTGCCAATATTCATAACTGAAGGAAATGACACATTTCTATTAGAAGCTCGGGAAAACAACACTGTCACGTTATTCCCACTTAAGTTCACAGACCTCCTGAATGCCCATATATAGATGATGCAGGAATACAAAGATCTCTGTACTATTTATTTATTTATTTTTTAATTTTCGTATTAGAAATGTCACGATAACAAGCAATGGGAAATTTTTAAGTTCTTAAATTATTGGATGTATATTTTACTCCTCTTACATTATCCATAGGGAGCTCTGGTGGCATAACGGGTAAAACCTTTACCTGCTAACTGGAAGGTCAGCTGTTCAAACCCACCAGCCACTCTGTGGAAGGAAGATGGGACAATCTACGTCTGTAAAGATTTACAGCCTGGGAAACCCAATGGGGGTGGATACGAATCAGAATCAATGGGATGGCAGTGAATTTGGTTTTTGGTTTGATATTGTTCATATTCTACAGACTTTAAAAACAGCATGGGCTTTTGAACCCCGTAACTCTGAGATGAAGTGTATTTATTATCTATTAGCAGTCAAAAATGAAACAAAATATTTAATTTCCAAGAATGCTTTCTCACATACATCTTGCAAAATTTTTGTCAGAATTAGAAATAATTGCTGTAAAGATCTAATGCTTCATCTGGTACAATTTATCTAAATAAATAATATCTTTAAAAAAAAAACATTCAGTTCAGATCTGAACTTTTACATGTAGCATATTAGACCATAACAGGCCAGAGCTAATTATTTAACTTCTCAATTTATAGAAGGTTCTGGTAGTGTTGTGGTTAAAGCATTGTGCTGCTAACAAAAATGTCGGTAGTTCAAACCTTCTACCCACTCCATGGGAGAAAGATGAGGTAGTCTGCCTTGGTAAAGATTTACAGCCTTGGAAACTCTAAAGGGCAGTTCTACTCATTTCTATAAGCGTCTCTAAGAGTCAGAATCAACTCAATGGCAATATGTGTGTTTTTTCTTTTTAGTTGGTAGTATAAAAGAGAGAATTGAGGGACGAAACGGTAAAACAGGGAATTGAATAGTAAAAGAATAGTAAGTAGTGGTATTTCTACAAATCAGTTCCCAAGAGAGATGGATCTGATTACAACCAGAGGAGTGAACAAAAATTACTAGAACCTAAGGATTCCTTGTTTTTAGGATAGGAAGGAGCAGGAGATGTGAGTGAAGGGTCTGGGACATTGTCAATATTCCTCTTGATCTGTTATATATCCCTCTGTGCTCAGCAGATATTTGAGGAAACCATATAGCATATGCTCAGGTTTCCAAAATTAATAAACGAAGAATATTGTTAGTAATAACTAGTCTGCATTTATACAGCACTTCTATATTTGACACTACATTAAGCAGTTTACATATATCAACTCTATAACAACAACAAAAAAAAAAGGTAAGTACTCTAACATCTCTACTTTAGATGAGGAGTTTGAGGGAGAGAGGGATTAAGTAGCTGACCTAAAGTCATTTTTCTATCAAAAGCATGCAAGATATTTGAAATCACAATTACTTCGTCAAAGTGAGAGGTAGAAATAGAGAATATTTTATGTATAATTCTCATTTGTAATTTTATTTTGTGGGCACTAATTCACAATACAATATCTCTCTGAATGTTCTCTTTTAATTGTTTTGAAAATTACAAAACATGGACCCTGGCCTTAAATTGTTTGCATTGCAGTGAGGTAGACCAGATAAATACAAAACATAACAATGGGTAGAAATAAGGATGTTTACTGTTAATAAATAACAAGGAGCTCTGGTAGCGTAGTTCCTAAGGGCACTTGACTGCTAACCGGAGGGCTGGCGGTTCAAACCCACCAGTCACTCCTGGGAAGGAAGGTTGGGCAATCCTATTTCCGTAGTGATACTGCCTCGGAAACCCAAGGGAGGGGTTACTATGAGTCGGGTCCAGCTCGGTGGCAAATAACAACACCAACAACAATACATAACAAGAAAGGTAAAAGGACTTTTAAAACCATGTTATATCTTTCTATCTTCATTTTGAACTTTACACATCATTTTATTTAAATACAGATATTCAAAGCACAATAAACAGTAGCAAAGCATTGGAAGTTGTGACATATGGAGCACTGCCAACAGTGATAAGATTGATGATGAGAATAATTCATGAATTTTTCTGAAGTTTTAACTCTTGCTCTGCACTTATTTGGTAAGGCACTGCTATTAACATAAATATAATCTAAAGACTGCATTCCATAATTAAACACTCAGTGAATTAAAAAAATGAGCAAGTTGATGTCATTTGCATTTGTCTCGAGGAACACCTGCATTTATTTCTAGGATCTTTTAGTATGAGAAAAACACAGCTGCTAATGTTATGACTAGTGAAAAATATAAAGTTAAAGTCATGAAAAAGACCTGGCTACATTATGTATATTTCTACTACTCTAGGGAGCTCTGGTAGCATAGTGCCTAAGGCACTTGACTGCTAACGGGAAGACTGGCGGTTCAAACCCACCAGCCACTCCTCAGAAGGAAGGTTGGGCAATCTACTTCCGTAGTGATACTGCCTCAGAAACCCAAGGAGGGGTCGCTATGGGTCGGTCCGACTCGCTGGCACATAACAACAACAACAAATTGACAAAAAAATGTTCCTTTAGGTCCACAATTTTTACTAAACATCAACTTGAATGGTAACTCAACTTTGAAATAATAACGTGATGCTGGTTATTTTATTTTTCTTTCCTGGCAATTTCTAAAGTGGTGGAATCTAAGCTACATGATGCTGAAAAATACAATTCATATGCTTATAATAGTGAAATGTAGTGTGTTCACCTATTCTTAATAAGGTAGACTATTTTAAACAGAGACAATGTCTCTGTCTCTCTCTCTCTCAAACACACAAACACACATTCATCAAAAACAGAGAAAAACTTGATAAGTCTGGTTAATTTTTGCAAGATATCATAGCAGAATACAGGACAGGAAACTTTTAACATATTTTATATGATTATCAACTTTTAAGTTTTTATAAGATTATTTGTTAGTTTTAAAATTTAAAGAGGAAGCACACATTAAGTTTATAACCTCAAAATTTTCTTAAAAAATTGTCTTCCTAAATATTAGTATACTAACAGGCTAGAATATCTTTTATAATTTTCATTGGGTTGTGTAGTTTTTGTTCATTTTTCAATCTGAAAATCTCTGTGCATTTCTACTACTCCTGAAACATTATTTTGCTCAAGTCTATTCTAGAGTGAAAATTATTTTTACTTAGCAAATTGCATTTTGGCATGTACTTTTGTTATTAATAAGTCAATCATCAGTTTAAAAGATGTTCCTTTTAAAACTAATCTGCCTTAGATCTCTGAATGTTTTTTAATTTCTTCTCTTTGTCTTTGATAGTTTGTTGTTTCACAGTGATACACCTGGGTGTAAATTTATTTTTATTCACCTGAAGAAGCTTTGGTGGCATCATGGTTAAAACCTTCAACTGCTAATCAAAATATTGGTGGTTCAAACCCACCAGCCCTTCTATGGGAGAAACAGGACATGAGTCTAATTCCATGAAGATTTACAGCCTTGGAAACCCTATGGGTAGTTCTACTCTGTTCTGTAGATTCTCTAAGAGTCATAATCCACTTGATGACAGTGTGATTTTTTTTAATTTTGTGGTCTAAAAATAAGTGACTTTCAGCAGTTGGGAAGGGCATCTACTATTGTTTCTCTTAATATTTCCCCATCCAATGCTTTTCATCATTCTTTCAAAATTAGTTTTAGAACACCTGTTACAAGTTTAGTATTTCATCTCATGTTTCCCATATCTCTGAACTTCTTTCTTTCATATTTCCACCTCATCGTTCTTCTGAGGTATTTTGAAATGCTTTAAATTTATCCTTCATTTCATTAATATTTTATTGAACTTTTCAGAAGTAAATTTTGTTGTAACTTTTCTCCTCCTCCTGCTTCCCCACCTCTTCTTCCTCCTTTTCTTACCATTAATGTTATTTTTTAATTACTGCCATTTCAAAGTGTTTCTTTTTCAAAATTGCTTAGTAATTTTAAAATAATGCATATGTTTTGTTTGTATTCTCACACCTTTATTTCTTTAAACATATCAAAAATAATTATTTTCTATTCAATATCTCATAATCCCAATATTCTCTGATAGTCTTTTCTATTCTCCACCATCCCCTGGTTCTTGGTCATTGTGCTTGGCTTTCCTCACTGATTTTAATTTTGAACTATAAGACATAAAAACATAATTATTGTCATTTTATCTGAGGAAATTTTTTTGAACCTGGTTTAAATTTTTATTTTTCCAGTGAGAATTTGCTTTTACATTGTCATTTTTTGTATTTTGACAAATAAGAAAACTTTAAATTCCTTATCCATGGTTTCTTTTAAACTCTTATGTAGATAATATCCATCTGCAATCCCTGTGTAGATTTATCTTACAAATTATCAGGAGCCCCTCTAATACACACCTATAATGAAATTTAAGACAATTAAGAAATTGGTTTATTTATTTTTCTCCTTTATAGTGTTTTACACTGTGTGCCAGTATTGTAATAGAGCCTATTTTTAATCTTCTAAGTTTGAGCAGATTCTCATCTGTGTTCCCTATCCCTATTTGTCATGTACCTTCTGAAACTAATATTAACCTCACAGTAATTGGCTTGTATTCTTCAGATTAAGGGCAGCTTGGTGCTAATTTACCTCCAAATAATTTTATTTATATATCCATCATTTATCCTCCATCTCTCTCTCTCTCTCTCTCTCTCTCTCATCTATATCAGGAGCTCTGGTGGCGTAGTGCCTAAGACACTTGACTGCTAACCTTAAGGCTGGCAGTTCAAACCCACTAGCCACTCCTCAGAAGGAAGGTTGCGAAATCTACTTCCGTAATGATTCTCCCTCGGAAACCCAAGGAGGGGTCACTATGAGTCAGGTCCGACTCGATGGCACATAACAACAACAACATCATCTATATAATCTATTCATATATATGTACATACATATACATAAATATATGTCTCTGCTCATTCCTTACACTTTTGATAATTCAGTTATACATTACATATGTATCACTACATTTTTGTGGGTTTTAAGTAGGAAAATTAATCAGAGCCTGTACAATCATGCATTTTGAATAATATAAAACTGAGTGTTAGTAAATTCCTCATCCCTTATTTAAGCTCCTTATTTATTAAACTTATTTAAATCTCTACTTTAGTCTAACATATGTGAATAACAAATATGGACCAATATTCATATGAACTCAGGTGTATTGACACATTGACACATTTCTACTATATTTGTTTTCATCTATAACATTTGTAGTCATAAATAAATTGACTAAATTGAATCATGGTTTGGCATTGTCTCTTCTTTGAATCATTTTTTGGCAAACAGATATTAAGATAAAAACATCTCTGTAATATATCAAACATAGAGTAATGAAATAATAAAGAAGTTAAATGAATTGTTGAAAATGACTCCAAGAAATGGAAGTGATTTGGTAATATAATCTGTCACACATGATTTCTAATCACCCATCACCAATGATACCAAAAGACAATTCCTTGAAAATGGCCATCTTTCATAAGACTAAAAAGAAATAATATGCATCTCTCTGTGTCATCCTTTTCCTTAGAGATATTCTTCTGGTCACCCTGTTTTTGTATATTGCCTTTATCTTCCCCCAAAATTAATAAGTGTCTCTCATCTAGTAAATGATATTGCCTCACTTCACCTCTCCTTGGGAAGAACACACTCAGCCTTTCCAGGGCTGAATGAATTAAAGAAAAAAATCAAGGCTCAAGTTGCAATATTGATGATTTCTATGGACAAAATATTGAGGAATGCAGGAAGCATCAAAGGAAGATGAAAAAATACAGAGTCACTGTATCAAGAAGAATTGCTCAATGCTCAACCATTTCAGGAGGTAGTATATAATCAAGAAATGGTGGAAATGAAGAAAGAAAAAGTCAAAACTGCTCTCAAGGAACTGGCATAAGCAAAACAAAACAAAACAAACAAACAAAAGGGCTACAGAAGTGGAAGGCATATTCATTGAGGTGTTTCAACAAATGAATGGAATCCTAGAGGTGCTCACTTGTCTATGACAAAAATTTTGGAAGACATCTATCTGGCCAATCCACTGGAAAAAGTTCATGTTTGTGCCCATGCTAAAGAAAGATGATCTAATAGAATGTGAAAATTAGTGTAGTGCCTAAAGCACTTGACTGCTAATCAGAAGGCTGATGGTTCAAACCTACCAGCCATTCCTCGAAAGGAAGGTTGGGCAGTCTACTTCTGTAGTGATACTGACTTCAAAACCCAAGGAGGCGTCACTATGAGTCGGGTCTGACTCCACGGCACATAACAACAACTACACCAATCATTAATATTACATAAAAGCAAAGGTTTTCTGAGAATAATTAAAAAATGGTTGCAGCAGTGCCTTGACAGGGAATTGCCACAAATTCAAACCAGATTCAGAAGAGGACATGGAATGAGGTTTATCATTGCTGATGTCAGGTTGATCTTGGCTGAAAGCAGAGAATAACAGAAAGATGTTTACCTGTGTTTTACGGACTAGGCAAAAGCATTCTATTTTTGTGGGTAATAACAAAATATGGATAGCATTGCGAGGAATGTGAATTCCCAAACACTGAATTGTGCTCATGAAGAATCTGTACACAGAGGCAGTCACTAGAACAGAACAAGAAGGGTACTACATGGTTTAAAATTAAGAAAGGTGTGCATCAGAGTTTTATCTTTTCACCATGCTTAATAAGTCTGCATGCTAAGCATGTAATATCAGAATGTGGAGTATATGAAGAAGAATGTGGCATCAGGATTGGAGGAAAACTCATTATTATTAACCTCCTGCTGTATGCAGATGGTACAACCATGCTTGCTGAAACTGAAGATGACTTGAAGCATTTACAGATGAAGATGAAAGACTACAGTTTTCAGTATGGATTACACCTCAATATAAAGAAATTTCAAATTTTTATAACTGGACCAACAAGCAAAATCATGATAAATGAAGAAAAGATTGAAGCTGTCAAGAATTTCATTTTTCTTGGATCCACAATCAATGACAGAAACAGCAGACAAGGAATCAAACAAGGACTATTTGCATTGAGCAAATTTGCTGAAAAAGACCTTTTTACAGTTTTAAAGAGCAAAGATGTTACTTTGAAGATTAAAGTAGGTCCGACCCAATTTGTTGTCTTTTCAATAGCCTCATATTCATGTGAAATCTGGAGAGTGAATAAGGAAGACTGCAGAAAAATTGATACATTTGAATTGTGGTGTTAGTGAAAAATATTGAATAAACAATGGACTGCCAGAAGAAGCAATAAATCTGTCTTGAAGGAAGTACAGCTGGAATGCTTCTTAGAAGCTAAGATGGTTGGACTTCATGTCTCATAGTTTGATCATGTTATCAGGATGGACCAGTCCTGGAGAAGGATATCATGCTTGGCAATCAGAGGTTCAGCAAAAAAAAAGGGAAGATCCTGAGTGAGATGGCTTGACACTGTAGCCACCATGGTGGGCTCAAGCATGGCAACAATTGTGAGGATGGCACAGGATTGAGCAGCTAGTAAGTTTTGTTCTGTTGTACATGTTGTTGTTGTTGTTGTTATGTACCATCAAGTTGGACCTGACTCATAGCAACCCCTCCTTGGGTTTCCGAGGCAGTATCACTATGGAAGTAGATTGCCCCATCTTCCTTCCAAGGAGTGGCTGGGGGGGTTGAACCACCAGCCGTCAGGTTAGCAGTCAAGTGCCTTAGGCACTATGCTACCAGAGCTATCCTGTTGTACATAGGCTTTCTTTTTGTCAAAACCAACTCGATAACGCCTAGCACAATGATGCCTTCTGTCCTTAGTAACCCTCAAACAAAACAATGTTTCTTTATGTGTGTAAACTTTCCCCTGACATTTCATAATAGTGAACTCATATAATATTTGTCTTTATGCAATTGACTTATTTCACTGATAGAGACTGATGAAACCCCCAAGACTACAGTCCTTTGTCATCACTCAGGCCTGGAACTGAACTCACACTAATGGCTCAATTTTCAGCCAAACAGGAGACAGGGGGTGAATAATAACATTAGGAAAGTAAGCACTCTTTAAAACAATCAACCATGTGGACAAAAAGGGCAACATTCGCCAAGGGATAATACCTAGAAGACAGGAATGGGTAGGAAAGAATGGTAACCACAGGGAGGAAGTAGTTACATTGTGGAGACTACATTCAATGTCATGAAAGAAAATGTATGTTAGCAATTGAATGAGAAAACCATTTGCTCTTTAAATTTTCACTCAAATCACAATGAAAAGTTAAAAAAACATCATAAAGAATCATTTCTTATACTTCACTTTTTCAACTTGGAAAATCAAATCACATACTCTTCTAAATTCAAAACTATGTTCTAAACATGATTAAAAAACCATAGCTACTCTTCCTAAGAATATCCTTTTTTCAAATTTTAATTATAGTAATCTAAATGACAAATATTTACTGAATCCCTTCCCCTTATATAGAAGTATGCTGCAGGTTCTTACTATTACAATAATGATAAAAATCTGCAGTATCAAGGAAAACATTGTTCAACATTAAAATCTTAGTATATTACATATTGATCTATTCTTAAAATAAATGCATAACCACTTTTAATGTATATCTGTATCAACATTAAATAAAAAAGTGTTTTAAAATAAAACCTCCTTACCTTACAAAAGGTAAAAAGAAAAAAAAATAATATGTAGAGATTTCATTTTTTACTTGTTATATTTTGAAATTGACAATGTAGTTTATTAGGAATAAAAGTACAGAAAAAGTAATACTTATAGAAGAGCCTATGATTCTTCAGAGTAATATATTTGAAGGATTAATTACATAGGTATCTAGCAAATATTCTTTAGTATACATTTTGCTTTGACAAAGGAAATTAAGTACTTTATGTATATCTGTGGTCATAAGATATTTACTATATCAAATTAACCATAATATAAGTTAAAAAACGCATTTAAAAATATTCTTGTTAAGTGATTGATTTCCAGTGGAGGATGATTAAGACCTAATTAGTGATGAATTCTAATCAATGATATATTGATTTCTATATGATCCTGCCTTTATTTACATAGCTCCCCCCCAAAAAAATAAAAAACACTGCATTGAGTCAATTCCAACTCACACCAACCCCCATTAGATTTCCATGGTTGTAAATCTTTGCAGCAGTAGATCATCCCATCATTCTTCCACGGAGCATCTGGTGGACTTGAATGGCCCACTGTCTGGCTAGCAGTCAGATGCCTTACCAGCTACACCCAGCAGAGCTCCTTATTAACTAAAACTAAGATTAAATACTTAAATTGATTTATTTAAACAATGGAACTTATCAAAGTAAATCAACTAAGTAAAATATTTTGAGGGTGGATTAGCTGGATACGATCTTTCCTTAAATTTGAATGGCTACTTAAGTGATGACTATCCAAGAGTATAAAAATAATATAAATATTGTCTGTGAAGCTGATGAAACAGAAAAACAAACAAACAAACAAAAAAGACCCTTACATATCATAAATCTGTATAGCACTTCTGATGTTTTTAAGATTTCTATATTTTTGTTATTAACCATATACATTTGTTGTTGTTGTTGTTATGTGCCTTCAAGTCGGACTCAAAGCGACCCCTCCTTGGGTTTCCGAGGCAATATCACTAGGGACGTAGAATGCCTCATCTTGCTTCCGAAGAGTGGCTGGTGGGTTTTAACCGCCAGCCTTCTGGTTAGCAGTCAAATGTCTTAGGCACTATGCTACCGGAGCTCCTATATACATTTATTTATGTGTTAAAATAATATCAATAATAATTTCAAATTACATTATCTCCTTAGTATTTGTTGCTGTTATGTGCCGTGGAGTTGGACCTGACTCATAGCGACCCCTCCTTGGGTTTCCAGGGCGGTATCACTACAGAAGTAGATTGCCCAACCTTCCTTCTGTATTATCAGACTTTTATTAAATTTAGCTCTTTTGCTAGCTATCAGTGCTTTTTTATTCTCAGAAATGCTGTATACACTACTACAAAACAGAATACAATTCAATTGTCTTAAATTTTTTCATTAAGATTCCTTCACTAAATGAAACTAAAATAGTCAAATACGTAGGTTAAAGGTATTTTAAACTAGAAATTGGTATGCATCTGATTGATTTCCACTTCAAGACCTTCTTGACAGATTTTGCATTAAGAGACTAACCTAATAATAACCCTGGACCAATGTGCCTTTGAAATTAATCACAGCAGTGCTGAATTCCAGTGACTGAAACCGGCACAGCATAACCACTCTTGTAGTTTCAAAATGAAACAAGAGTTTTATTTTTGAATTTCATATGGTACAAGAAAGTTCTCTTTTTTAAAAATTCAGTTTATGATGTAAATTTTCGTTGAATTAGTATTTTTTGAAAAGTTCCCTTTACTTTCACTCTGCTCGTCTGTGCATATGAGCATTTTGTTTATCCAGAAGGATAATTTCAGAACCAATAACATTGTAGTTCACTACCAGTTTTCTTAATAAAAACTTAATGTATCACATTACATTCCTAGCACACTCTAATTAAATTCCTTTTCATTTCAGTCTGTCTCAGAGGGTTAGAGAAGCTCAAGAATATTTAACAAAATTCAACAAAGCAACTACCTGAAGTTGATACATTAACTTTGGCACTGAAAGTTACTTTATTCAATTCACGTATGTCAGAAACACCATTATACAATGACCTAAAAAGGACAGTATTTCACTCTAACTGGAGAGGCTGTAAATGAATAACGATCATTTCTAACTCATTATATGTATTATGTGTTTTGCTCTAAGAAATTTTAAAAGGGAAAAAAAAAATAGCCACAGTAAAAGTCTGTCTTACATGGATATAAACCTAAACTGTAAGTGGATTTTTTAAAAAATATAGTCAGGGAAACAGACTTTAATAATTGTTAGTAAAATCATTGGCACTAACATATACTTCAGAAATTTTATATATATATATATATATATATATATATATATATATACACACACACATACACATGTATATATATGAAGTACTCAATAACATCATTCCATTTGAGTTCTAAGAAAGGAGCATGACATTTTAAAGAGAGGAAAATCCTTCCTGTATAATATTAGCCTAAATTAGCATGCTATTGTACTTCACCAAATGAAACAGAACATTCCAGCATTCCTATATGTGGTGAAGCTAAAGAAGAGGTCCCTTTCCCTTATTGATTCAGAAGGCTCATGGGGACCTCTTCCTCAATAACACTGACAGATGTACAGGACAACTGTTCTACCACAGCTTATTTGAATCTCTATACCACAGCTTATTTGAATCTCTAATGGCCATATATATTTCAGATTTCTAATGTTTCCAGATTTTAGAAAGGTAGTATGTATTAAAGGTGGTATGGATTGTAGTTGTTGTTGTTGTTGTTGTTGTTGTTATGTGCCATTGAGTCAGACTTGACTCATAACAACCCCTCCTTGGGTTTCTGAGGCAGTATCACTACCAAAGTAGATTGCCCCATCTTCCTTCCGAAAAGAGTATATATGCACTATGTAGTGTCTATCAGTTCAAGTTACAAGAGACTCTGATCAAACACACTCATTTTCTGCATTGAGGTAAAAGTATCTACACTCTATATCATTTTTGTTTTTGCTTTTTGGAATGACCAAGTAAATGTATATCAGTTTTCTCAAAAATGTTCAAATAAAATTAAGTTGTGCTACTGATAATTGAGTTAAAAAATCCTTCAGTTTCTAAAGCTTTTTGATTTGCAATTTTTGTTTAGGGATTGTGGGTCCACATAGCCAGTTTCTGAAGATCACTTATACTTTCTATTCCAGTGACAGTACATGCATCCTCATTCCCCTGACCATACTGTTGTGTGATTTCAAAACAAAGCTTTAAAGAGGTGGTTTCCCACAAATGTGAATGAGGCAGATGTTGAACGGATGGCTCACAAGTTTGAATGCATTAGTTTGAATTTACTATTATTTATTTGTTTTCACTCCTGAGATTACATAATTTGGTTTGCTGTCAAAGTCTCTGAAATTTCCAAGTTGCACTATATTTTCCTCTTTTGACAGGGGCTGAAGGTGCTTCCATAAATACATTCTTGTATTTATGGAACCAAACTGTCAGCCTCCTCATTCCCTCTTCCCAATCATCAATTTTCAATCATAATTTTCTTTTGAATTTCTAAATTGTGTGCATAGCGGCTGACCATTGCCACCTCTTCTCACCTTGCCATAGATCAGGATTTTTTTCTCTGCTGGCTGAGTGCACCTTGAAGTTCTTTGACCTGGTTCCATCTGTAGGAATAAGGAATTCTGAAAGAAGAGCAATTGGGATCAGAGGAATGGAAATGCTCAAATTTTATACCCATGGACCTGAACATTAGTCTATAAGTCATATCTACAACTCATATTAAGGATTTTGAGCACTATAAAAAAAAAATGTGCACTTGATTTAGGGAAGAAAAAAATTGTGATTCCTTGAATGAGTTGAGGGCTATTTGGTGTGAATAGTAGTCAGGAAGCTACTATTGAAATAATTAAGGCAAGATATACAGAACACCTGATCTAAATCCTAGTGACAGGACTACAAAACAAAGATTGGCTGTGAAAGAGATTGTGAAAGTGAAAACCTCTGGTCACAATTCCAGTTGAATTTGGGTTGAGGAATTAAAAAATGTAAATTTGGGAAACTTCATAAAATCAAGTGTAAAAGCAATGGAAATAGTAAAAACATCCAATAGAAAGAAAAACTGAAGATAAAATGTGTAACTAAAAGAAATATTTGAAGAAAGAGCACAGATTGTTCAAGATAACAAGTGAAATAGGAAAAAATACATAGTACATGTGTTCTGAGGAAAGATTGTACTTACCCTTTTACAAAGCATTATCCTCATTACTTATCCATTACCTTTTTCTTTATTTTTGTTTAGAGGCTTTAAAATAGATATTTTGGATATATTTTGCATCTTTTCTGAAGTACCTATTATTCTGCTAAATATACATATGAATTTCTCCAAAGTTATTTAACTAGAAACATTTTGATATTTGGCAATAATAATAGGTAAGATAGATGATTCTGAAAACATACAGAGATTATTCCATCCATGTTAATCAAGGAGCAAGATTATATTGCACACTGATGCACTGATCAAATGTCACAAGTGAAATGCTAAGTGAATAATCTTATTAAAAAGATTTAAAAAGTGTAAAAGGTGATTGATCCATCTTTGCTGAAGAAATAAAGCTTCCGGATAACATTAAACATATAATTAGGTATTGATGAGACATAATTACATAGATAATACACAGTGCTACTACTACTGAGGAGAATTTGATGGGCATAGCTGTGAGAAAGATATTTGAAGATGAGATGGGTTGAAGGTACAGCAGCTGTAGAATAACAGAAATAAAAGCTTCTGTACCTTTACCTAACACATATGTGTATATAATGTGGCACCATGGAAATTCTGGGTTACATCTGAGTGTACACTCTCAAGATAGGTGTGGGCATAATGGGGCTTAAGTGAAAGATCCTGTTATTTCCATCATATTGTCTCAGGCTTGTTAAAAAGGAAGGAGTCTAACTGCATCATAAAATTAATTTCTAGTATTTGTTTTGATGAAAGTGTTTTGAGTTTTGTCTAACATGAAATGTATTAAAATAATACTTAATTATATTCCAGGGTTCATATTAGAGACTTCAAAATATTATCTTCATTTAGTAATTAGTTCTGGTCAAGCAAAAGGAAAAAATACTATGTGTTAAGCAATTGAATGAAATGATTTTCAACACCTTCACCTAATATCTCAAATGTTGTCTTAGTCTTTTATTTGAACTGCACCTATCCTTCCTATAACCCAACTGTTCTCAGAGTGTGATAAGTGTGATACAAGGAATGCTACAGTCCACACGTTCCTCCCTTTTCAAACTTTGTCTCTTTATGGTGCCAGATTTTCTTTCCATAGTTCAACCAAAGCAATATATATATGGCAACAGATTTGATGCACAGAGAGATAATAGAACTTCACAATCTTCTATTCAGCCATTATTAAAAAGATTAAAAAACAGTAAAACAATATCACTCATCTCAGCAAACTTTCTATAGTTTTAGAAAATATAGTTATTATTTTATTTACAAGAATATGTAAATTAAATTAACACATAGGAGGTATAGTATTATTTTCCAAAAACCAAACTCACTGCCATCTAGTTGGTTCCTTTTAGTTGAATAAATAAATAATTATGTTAAATTTTCTCCATTCTCATTTTTAATTGGAAAATATATAGATATATAACCTACACAAACAAAAGAACCCTTGAGTTCTTAGTAATGTTTAAGAATGTAAACGAGTCCTGGAATGGAAATTTGAGGACTGTTGCTCTAGTCTATCCTGGACACTGTTACAGAGTGAGAAATTTCAACAAGATTTCAGGACCCTGATAAGTCTTATGTGGCTTTCTCCAGTTTAAATGGTATCTTTCAACAGTTTTTAGGAGTGAGGATCTAGTGGTAGATATATAACGATCTGATTGAAACCATTGACTGTGAAGATCAAGTCTGCTTATTTCAACAGTTAATAAAATATTCCCACATCTATCTCAATTACACACAGAATCACAGAATCACTGTACCAAAAGGAACTGGTTGATCTTCATCCATTTCAGGAAGTAGCATATGATCTAGAATCAATGGTACTAAAGAAGGAAGTCAAAGCTGCAATGAAAGAATTGGCAAAGAACAAGGCTCTTGGAATTGATGGAATATCCATTGAGACATTTCAACAAACAGATGCCCCATTGGAGGCACTCACTCAGTTATGCCAAGAGATTTGGAAGACAACTACCTGGCCAACTGACTGGAAGAGATCCATATTTGTACCCATTCCAAAGAAAGGTGATCCCAGAGATTGTGGAAATTATAGAACAATATCATTAATATCACAAGCAAGTAAGATCTTACTGAAGATAATTCAAAAACGGTTGCAGCAGTATATTGACAGAGAACTTCCAGAGGTTCAAGCTGGATTCAGAAGAGGACGCAGGACAAGGGATATCATAGCTGTAGTCGGATGGATCTTAGCTCAAGGCAAAGAATACCAGAAAGATGTCTACTTGTGTTTTATTGACTATGCAAAGGCATTTGATTGTGTGGATCATGACAAATTATGGATAAAATTGAGAAGAATGGGAATTCCTGAGCACTTGATTGTACTCATGAGGAATCTGTACCTTGACCAGGAGGCTGTCATTCGAAAAGAACAAGGGGACACTACATGGTTTAAAATCAGGAAGGCAGTGCGTCAGGGTTGTATCCTTTCCCCATACTTATTCAATCTATATGCTGAGAAAATAATCCAACAAGCTAGACTACATGAAGAAAAACGTGGCATCAGGATTGGAGGAAGAATCATTAATGACCTGAGATATGTAGACGATACAATTTGCTTGCTGAAAGTGAAGATGACTTGAGGCTCTTACTGATGAAGTTTGAAGAATACAGTCTGCAGTATGGATTACGTCTCAATATAAATAAAACAAAAATCCTCACAACTGGACCAATGAGCAGCATCACAATAAATGGAGAGAAGATTGAGATAGTCAAACAATTCATGTTACTTGGTTCTACAATCGATGCCAATGGAAGCAGCAGTCAGGACATTAGACAATATGTAGCATTGGGAAAGTCAACCGTGAAGGAACTGTTTCAAGTGATGAGAAGCAAGGATATCTTCTTGAGGACTAAGGTGTGCCTGACACAAGCCATGATATTTCCAATCACCTGGTATACATGTGAGAGATGGACAATGAATAAGAAAGACCGAAGAAGAGTTGATGCTTTTGATTTGTGGTGCTGGCGAAGAATGCTGAAAGTACCATGGACTGCTAAAAGAACTAACAGATCTGTCCTGGAGGAAGTGCACCCAAAATGTTCCTTGGAAGTGAGAATGGCCAGACTTCATCTCACCTATTTTGGTCATGTTGTCAGAAGGGACCATTCCTTGGAGAAGCATGTCATGCTTGGTAGGGTGGAGGGTCGACGAAAGAGGGGGAGGCCTTCAATGAGATTGATTAGCATGGTCGCTCAATGATGGTCTCAGGTATAGCAAGGATCGTGGAGCTGGCGCAGGATGGGCCAGTGTTTTGTTCTGTGCATGGGGTCGCTATGAGTCGGAAAGGACTAGACGGCACCTAACAACAACAACAATCTCAGTTATATTCCCTAATCAAGTATTAATTATATTGAATTTCAACTTTTATCTCAATCCAGTCCCTCTGTAATATTATTGTCCTCTCTCTAAATATGTAAATTTTCCTTATACATCATTGTCCTGCTCTATATTCCATTTTAAAAAGCCTCACTAAAAGTACCACATTGATTTTCCTAGTTTTCTTTTTTACTTTTTTTTTTTTTTTGGCACTTTTTAATTTGGAGAGATTTTTCCCACACTTCTTATAAACAGGTTTTTTTTTTTTTTTTTAAATTGTGCTTTGGGTGAAAGTTTACAGGGCAAATTCATTTTTCATTTTCCTTACAAAAATTCATACACATTTTGTTTCATGACACTGATTGCAATCCTTATAATATAACAGCTCTATTCCCACATCGTTCCTGTGGTTACCCTTTACCTGTGTCCTTTTCTATGCATTCTTGCCCTCTGAGCTATCTACTTGTTCAAATACTGCCCTCTGAATCCCCATGATTGATTGTTCTAAGGCGTGCGCCTAACTGGTATAAATATTCACTTTGTATTCCTTTCTACTGCTTGGCTGGATCTACCTGTTTCTTGATACTGCAGATAATCATTTGTTTCTGTGCATTCTTCAGGGCTCCTAATCAGATGCTGTTGAATGTTGCATACTTACTGTATTCCAGGCATTGTGCTGAAGATGTTACTTATAAACATAACATGATGGACTATATAATCAGAGAAAGCACATACAAAAAAGGAAGTATGAAACTAAACTAGATGGACATATGTTATTTAGCAAGTTGATTGACGGTGATCGGGGTGGGAAAGAGAATTACAGTTAGAAATGAATGTGCACCTTCCCCAGAGTGAGCAATACTATTGGAATTACAGATTTGGCTAGTACTCTACAGTGAAGTAAACAGAGAACAAGGTTCAGATCAGAAAGACTTTATATGACATGATAATTGCTTTGGACATTAATGTGAGGAGCATTTGGAACAGACTTAATGCACTAGTGAAAGACTAATACTTTCATGTTCAGCTTTTCTATACCTTTTTTTTTGTGAGCATAATTCATAGAAACCTAATGAATGAGTTTTCTCTTGCAAAAAGAGAAAGTTATAAGCAAATGAAACAGCTTTACAACTATACTTGATGTTAAATGTGATGTTAAGTGCTGTTGTTAAATGTTGTTGAGTCGGATAGGCCCCTATGTATAAGAGAATCAAATATTGTCTGATCCTGCACACTCCTAACAATCATTTTTGACATTGTAATTAAATATTAATTTAGTCATTATCATTGTTGTGGCCATTGTGTCAGTCGATTTCATTTACTGTGTTCCTCTTTTTCATTGACCCTCTGATTTACCAAATATGATGTCCTTCTCTAGGAACTCAGTCTCCTGATTATTTGTTCAGATTATGTTAGAGTGACACCATCCTCACTTCTAAGGAGAATTTTGGTTATACTTCTTCCAAGAGAGATTTATTTGTTCTTTTGATGGTCTGTGGTATTTCAATGTCATTCACCAAAACCATAATTCATATTCATCAATTCATCTTTAGTCTCTTTAGGCATTTTTCCAGCCTTCACATGCCTATGAGGCAATTGACAGTTCTGTGGCTTGAACTTTAATACTCAAAATGACATTCTTGCTTTTTAACACTTGAAAGAGGTTTTGCAGCATATTTTTCCAAGAAAGTATGTTGTCTGATTTCTTTACTGCTGTTTCTATGGGCAATGACTGTGGAGCCAAGTAAAATGAAATCCTTGACAACTTCAGGCTTTTCTCCATTTATCATGATGCTGCTTATTGGCCTACTTATGAGGATTTTTGTTTCTTTATATTGAGTTGTAATCTATACTAAAGAATGATCTTCATCAGTAAGTGCTTTAAATCTTCTTCACTTTCATCAAGCAAGGTTGTGTCATCTGCATATCACAGGTTGTTAATGAGTCTTCCAGCAATCCTGACACCATGTTCTTATTCATATATCCCAGTTTCTTTTATTTGGTCAGCATACAGATTGAAAGGAACTCTGGTAGCATAGTGCCTAAGGCACTTGACTGCAAACCAGAAGGCTGACAGTTCAAACCCACCAGCCACTCCTCGGAAGGAAGATGGGGCAATCTACTTCCCTAGTGATACTGCCTCGGAAACCCAAGGAGGGGTCACTATGAGTCGAGTCCGACTTGATGGCACATAACAACAACAAATACAGATTGAATAAGTACAGTAAAAGAAACAACTTTCACACACACTTTCTCTGATTTAAATCATGCAGTATCCCTTTGTTCTTTTCCAACAACTGTGTATTGGTATTTGAACAGGTTCTTAACGAGCACAATTAAGTGTTTGGGAATTCTCATTTTTCACAATGTTATCCATAATATGTTATAATTCACATAGTTGAGTGCTTTTGCATAATCAATGAAACAAAGGTAAACATTTTTTCTTATGTACTCTGCTTTCCACCAAGGACTATATGATATTAACAATGATAGTCCTCTTTCCATGTCCTTTTCTGAATCTGGTTTGAATTTCTGGCAGCTCCTGGTTGACAAACTGCTCACCTATTTTTCAATTATCTTCAAAAAACTTTTATTTGTGTGTGATTTTAGTAATACTGTTTGGTAATTGCCACTTTCTTTTGCATTATCTTTTTTTTTTTTTTTT
>NW_006921935.1:2771853-2795482 GCF_000298275.1 Orycteropus afer afer
TTCCATAGTGATACTGCCTCAGAAACCCAAGGACGGGTTGCTATGAGTTGGATCCGATTCAATAGCTGTGAGTTTTTTTTTTTTTTTTTTTTAATCCAGTGTAGTCAGCACATATTTTATGTTGTCAAAAAACATATTTACAATCATTAAGTCACTGGTCTTGAAAACTAGGTCTTGTCATGTCCAGTGTAGTTTCTATCACCAAGGCCCTATTTCCCAGCTTCCAGTACTTTTTCTTTGTTTCCAATTTGCCCATTCCAATCAGCAGTAATTATCAATACATCTTGATTTCATGTTTGATCATTTCAAATGACAGGAGTTGGTAAAAGTTTTCAGTTTTGTCATCTTTGGTTGGAATGTAAATTTAAATATAAGTCATATTAATGGGTCTTCTCATATTAATAGGCATATGGATTTTATCCTATCACTGACTTTATTGTATTCTAGATAGGATATGTTCTTTTTGATCATGAATCCTATGCCATTCCTCTTCAATTTGTTATTCCCAGCATAGGAGGCTACATGCTTGTCTGAATCAAAATTGCCAATAGTAATCCATTTCAGCTCACTAACGACTAGAATATCACCCTTTATGAATTTAATTTCATTTTTGACAATTTCCAATTTTCCTAGATTCATACTTCATACATATTCTGATCATTAATGTGTGTTTACATTTGTTTCTTCTCATTGTAAATCTTGTCACATCAGCAAACAAAGGTCCTGAAAGCTCATTCCATCCATGTCATTAAAGGTTGACTTCACTTTAAGGAGGTTGTTCTTTCTTAGTTGTATTTTGAGTGTCTTCCAAACTCTCTGTAAAATATTGCACCAGAGAATCAAGATATATTCATAACAATGTATTGGTTGAATTATTATGAATTGGAAAATGTATGTGTTCACTAGAGCATTTAAAATGATGCAGAATAGGCTAATTTATTAGAATGAAGTCAAACTAAATCTCAATTAGATGAAAAAAGCACAATTAATTGTTTGTAAGAGAGTCCTCAGTGTCAGTATAGAATAGAATCTACAAATACTTTACAGTGATATATTTCCATCCCAAACTTATAGAAAAAATCTTTTGCTCCATGAATGTAATATCACTAATTATTTCAGTTTGATATACTTGTCCACTTAAAAAATGTTTTGACTATTCAAATCTCTACTAGATTTCAAGGTCATTATTATAATAGGAAGGAGCTTTGGTAGAGTAGTGCCTAAGGCACTTGACTGCTAACCAGAAGGCTGGTGGTCAAACCCACCAGCCACTCCTTGGAAGGAAGGTTGGGCAATCTACTTCCGTAGTGATACTGCCTCGGAAACCCAAGGAGGGATTGCTATGAGTTGAGTCTGACTTGATGGCAAATAACAACAACAACAACAACACTATAATAGGATGCTGTACAGGACATCCTATTAGTAATTATTTCTCACATCATATTGTATTCTTTGATGTGCTGTTTTTATTTTATATAACACAACTCTAGCTTAGTCCCATGAAAGTTACAGAGTTTTAAAGTGAATCTTCAAAACACTCTTTATAAATTCCTATCTGATATATTAAATACCTTTGTTTCAACACATTACATTCAGTTTTTTTTTTTCCCTAAGCATGAATACCTTATACATAATATTTTCTGTTAATTAAGAATAAATAGCCTGAGCATTCCCTCCAAATGTATCTTGTATAATATTTTTATTTGAACAAAACACCATGGGAATTCCTAAAAGCATATGGGAATTATTTAAAATGAAGGGAATTTGTTAAAAGATTTGAAATGTTAATCAATTAGCATTGGAATGATGATAAGAGAAAAAGGAGAAAAACAAATTTAAAAAATTTTGGTGCTTCTTAACATAGATAATAGTTTAATAAAGATACATGGAAGACAGTATTTGGTTTGTTTGTTTCTACTGTTAAAAGTTTGAAGTTCCAGCAATGTATATATTATACTTATCTGTGTACTAGACTCTTTGAGGTTTATAAAGCGCAAGTAGATTAAAATTTTGAAATTTCTCCAAATACAAAAGGCAAAAGATTTGAAAGTAAATAAACATTAGCATTAAATATATACATATGTCTGAAATGTAAGAATATAAAGGTATTAATCTGATGTTTCTCTAAAACAATATAAATCAGACTTAACTTCCTGAAATAGTTTAGGGATATTAATCTCTTCTTATGCAAGGCTTCAAGAACTATTGTTCACATATAAAACCTATTCCATTCCATTATCATTACTTAATTTAAACTAGAATTAATTTTATCAAGCTGCACCTTTCTTGGAAATAAACAGAAATTTTCCCTCTATCATGGATAGAATTGTGTCTCCTCAAAATATGTGTGAATTTAGCTAGGCCATGATACTATTGTGTGGTTGCCCTCTATCCTGTGATCTGATATCATTGTCCTACCTTTTGTGATGCATTGTAAATCCTAATCTATCTATGTTAATGAGGCAGGCAGGGTGGGGTGTATCTAGAGTCACAGCCTTACAAGAGGGCATGACTCTTGAGAAAATTTCTAGCAGTAACAGAGGAACTTAGCAAAGTTGCAGGACACAAAGTCAACAAATAAAAATAATTTGATTTTCTATACAACAGTAAAGACAAATCTGAAAGAGAAATTAGGGAAGTGATTCTATTTATAATAGCATTTGAGGAAATAAAATACCCTTTCTCATCTCCTATTTACATCTGAAGGAGCCCTGGTGCCTCAGTGGTTAAGCATTTGGCTGCTGGAGAATAAAATACCTAGTAATGAATTTGACCAGGGATGTCAAAGACTTATACAATGAAAACTGTAAAATACTGCTGAAAGAGATTAAAGTAGACTTAAATAAATGGAAAGATAGTCCATGTTCATGGATTGGAATACTTATTATTGTCAAGATATCATAGTTTCAAAACAATCCCTACCAAAATTTCAACAGCCTTCTTTATAGAAATAGATAAACTTATCTTCAACTTTATATGGAAAGACAAGAGGCTCTGAGTTACAAAAACAATGCTGAAAGAGAAAAACAAAGTAGAAAGACACATTTCCTGATTTTAAACTATACTATAGAGCTACAGTAATCAAAACAGCTTGGTATAACAATAGACATGTAGACCAATGGAATAGAATTGAGAGTCAAGGAAAAAAAAATCACACAGTTGTGGTCAACTGATTTTTCACAAAGGTCATAAGTTCAATCAATGCCAAAGAAGAGTCTCTTTAATAGATGATGCTAAAAAATTGTATTTCCACATCCAGAAAAGTGAAACAGGATCTTTGCCTCCAACCATTAAAAAAAAAAAAAAGGATTAAATACCTAAATTTGTAACCTGAAACCATAAATTCTTAGAAGAACATAAAAGGGTAATAGTATCAGGACTAGTGTTCAACAATGGATTATCTAATATAATAATAATTAAAAAAAAAAAAAAACATGAACAGAAAATGATCAAATGAATGAAAGGGGATTCATAAAAATTAAAAATTTGTTTATCAAAAGATTTTAACAAAAGTGAAGAGACAAGTTACCAACGGAGGAAAATATCTTCATAAACCATATATCTGACAAGAATCTAATAACAATAATATATATATACAAAGCTTCAACAAATTAACAATAAGGAGAGAAATAATAATAAAATAGGCAAGTGACTTAAACGGACATTTCACCAAAGATGACATTCAAATGGCCATCAAACATGTGAAAAGATGCTCAGCTTCATTAGACAACAGAGATATGCAAATCGAAACTAGAACGAGATACCATTTTACTCCCACTAGTATGGCTGAGATTGAAAAATACAGCAACAATAGAAGATAACAAATGTTGACAAAAAATGTGGAGAAATTTGAATGCTTATCCAGTGCTGGTGGGAATGCAAAATGGTACAGTCATTGTGGAAAACACTGTGGCAGTTCTTCAAAACAAACTAAACATAAAACTACCATATAACTGCAGTGTAGTAAATTACTTAGTGTAGCTTTTTTACCTGTAAGTCTTTGAAACTCTGAGGTGGGATTTACTAAGAGCAACTGAGGAGCTCCTGATTGCTAAAGTTGTCCTCTACCTAGAGTATTTCTGTTGGGAGTGGCACAAAACAATGTTCTGAGAGGTTCCCACTCTCTCTCAGTGCTTAGAGTTCTCATGCTATGATTGGCTAGTTTGGTCACTGTGCCGGGCTCAAAAGGAGGCCTCCTAGAGGCAGAAGTCTCTCTCTGACTGCTGGTTGAGGAAGACGTGCTGCTGAAAGATACACATGCTGCTGGGAAAGAGATGCAAGAGACATGCATTGCTGAGTGAGACACCAAGGGACACTCACTGTTGGGAGAGAGACTGTGAGAGACTGTTAGGAGAGAGATGGCAGGCTGGGAGAAAGACTGTTTTTCCTGAACTTGAATTGTACCTTGGTGCTTCCCTAATAAACCCCGTAATCTGTGTGGCCACTGCAGTGAATTATTGAACCCAGGAGAGAGGTGGTGGGTGCTTTGGGAGGAACGGTTGGTGAAAGGGCTGAAGGGAGGCAGCACATCTGGCCTTGCAGTAATAGGCCTTGGGTTACTGATAGTGATTCTGTCTTCCTATTATGCGGTTCCTTGCCCTTTTTGCAATAACTTAGCAATTCCACTCCTAGGTATATATCCAAAAGACATGAAAGCAGAGATTCAAATAGAGACTTGTATGCCAATGTTCATTGAATCATTGTTAACAATAGCCAGATGGCCTAAATGTCTATCAACAGATGAATCAACAGGCAAAATGTGGTACACACATGTAAAGGAATACTACTCAGCCAGTAGGAGAAATGAAGTCTTGATACAAGCTACAGTATGGATGGAACATGAAGGCATTATGTTGAATGAATTAAGTTAATCATAAAAGGACATATTTTGTGTGACTTCACTTATATAAAGAAGACAAGGAAAGGCAAACATGTAGAGACCAGATTTTATTAATGGTTACTAGGAGCAGGGGGAAGAGAGAAAAGGGGAGTTAACAGTGATGAAAAAACAGAATTGTTTAAGGGTAAGGTTACACAGCTGATTACTGTAATTGCTGTCAAGAAGTTGTACACCTGTAAAAAGTTGAATTGGGAAAAGTTATGTGATAGATATATTTACACAACAATAACAAAAAAGATTAGCTGATGAGGCTGTGTTTGCACAATCAAACACCTCACAGGATTTTGTTCCTTAATTTGGAGGTTTAGAGTCATAGTTTCATGATATTAATGAGTTAGCTGGCTTAGTAATGTGTTTAGTGCTTATTTTTACTTCCTAGTTTGTTGTGTAGTTCCTGGGTGTGATAGTTTGTATGTCAACTTGGCTAGGCCTGGTTGAGTGGCTGGGCAGCTGGATGTTGTATTCCCCATGATTAGACTAGTAATCAACTCCATGGTGGAATCTACTGGGAGAAGCTGAGTAGCTGCCTTAGGGAATGTGGTCTGCTTCCTGTATTTAAGCAGAAGCCTTGGGAATGGCCTCTAGCCTTTGGCACACTTGGACCTTGCATGTAGCTGTGCTGTTGCTCAGCAGCCTGCTATGCTCTGCCAACCTTGAGACTTATGGAGGAGTTAAGTTAATGACCTTCTATATGGTTTGGTGACATCGGAACTGTGCCTTTTCCCTTGTCAACCTTGGGGTTTCTCAGCCTCAGCAGCCAGCAGCTGTCTGAGTGAAGAAATGTCTCTAGCTCCAGTGGGCCGGGAGCAGGAGGCAGAGTTGGACCCCAAGGTTGAGGAGCTTTCACCCAGCCCCTAAAGCCTGGCACTTTGAACTTGGACTTAAAGCCTCCAAATTGTAAGAATACACACCTGTTTGTTAAGACCATCCCATTTGTGGTATAATTCTTGTCAGAGAGGCACTAGGTAACCAGAACATGCTTCCTTCTACTTGCTAGTTTGTTATGTAGTTCCTGGAGTCCTAAAATCTTACAAGCAGCCATCAAAGGCAAAACAGGTTGTCTTTATTCACCTGGAAAAACAGAGGAGAGTCAGGAATAGAAGGATATAGAATGTGTGGCTAATTGCCTCCTGTGCCATTAGACCAGAAGAACTGCATGGTGCACAGTTACCATTACTTCACATTTTGATAAAAGATTCTGTAGAATAATCCTGATCAAAATTTCAAATTCTCATGGACTCTGGATTTTCAGGAGCCAGGGAGGGTAGATAAACATTTCAAACTATGGCCCTGAGATGATCTTTAAATCTTAAAACAAAAATATTCCCTGAAATCTTAAAACCAAAAATAGTTTAGCTAAGTATTAAATAAAGGTCTGCCTTGAGCACCACTTTTTTAAAAACTATTCATGTGAGGTCAAAATGAAAACAGCAACTTGAAAGATTATACTGGAACCACAGGGGCAGTATGAGGACTAAGGTGTGCCTGACACAAGCCATGATATTTCCAATCGCCTCGTATGCATGTGAGAGCTGGACAATGAATAAGGAAGAGTGAAGAAGAGTTGATGCTTTTGAGTTGTGGTACTGGCGAAGAATGCTGAAAGTACCATGGACTGCTAAAAGAACTAACAGATCTGTCCTGGAGGAAGTGCAGCCAGAATGCTCCTTGGAAGCAAGAATGGCCAGACTTTGTCTCACCTATTTTGGTCATGTTGTAAGAAGGGACCATTCCCTGGAGAAGGATGTCATGCTTGGTAGGGTGGAGGGTCGAGGAAAGAGGGGGAGGCTTTCAACGAGATGGATTGATACGGTGGCTGCAATGATGGGCTCAAGTATAGCAGGGATTATGGGGCTGGCGCGGGATCGGGCAGTGTTTCGTTCTGCTGTGCATGGGGTCGCTATGAGTCGGAAACGACTCAACGGCACTTAACAACAACACCAACAACAGGGGCAGTCATTTATGTTAATGAAGAAGGACAAATTGACAAAAAGAGAGTGAGAATGGTTGAACAACTTGAGGAATATAACCAATGTCACTAAACTGTAATGTGGAAACTGTTGAATTTGTGTATCTTTTGTAATTTCAACAACAGCAAAATAAAATTTAAAGAAAAAGAGGCATAGGGAACTCATTACTACCAAGAAAATAGAGCTGGCACAGCAGAGCATGTTGGGACCAAGGGTCCTTGAGCTAAGAACCTCCTAGACAGGAGAAGATTGTTACCAAAACAGAAGTGAGAGAAAGTGAGAAAGTTTGACAATTATTGTTCTATACTTCTGCTGTTTGTAGTCTAATATTATGTACAAACCAAAAAAAAAAAAAAAACCCTCACTTTTATTAAGCCAAATCGTCCTCATAATGAACCCCAATGGGTTCCAAAATGATGAATCTTTATGGAAGTAGATTGCTCCATTTTTATTGCACAGAACACCTGGTGAGTTTGAACCACTGACCTTCTGGTTAGCAACCAAATGCCTTATCCACTATACCACCAGAGTTCCTTAATATTATGTAAAGACACTTTAATCTCTTTAGAATTATATCCCTTGCAGTCAAATGGTGAGAGAAAAACAATTTCAGACTTGGTATATAGAAGGGAGAGGGAAAGGAAACCTCTTCCATGTTATTGAAGAGTTCTACATTAGCAGTTAAAAACATGAAGAGCTGATATGAAAATAGAAATTTATATTTCCAAGTATCTTAGAATTACATGTTTTCATGGGAACTATTGGTTCCCATGGGAGCTCTGGTAGCTTAGTGCCTAAGGCACTCGACTGGTAACCAGAAGGCTGGCGATTCAAACCCACCAGCCACTCCTCAGAAGGAAGGTTAGGCTATCTATTTCCCTAATGATGCTGCCTCGGGAAACCCAAGGAGGCATCGCTAAGAATCCAGTCTGACTTGACGGCACATAACAACAACAACTGGTTCCCATGACTGTCTTCACTCAAAATCCTCATATTCTTGGATCTCATAGCTTTATTGCCATCTAATAATAAAAATTCCAATAAATTATTAATTCTTTGAGAATGTATATGACATCCTGACATGTATGTACACTACTATACACATAGTACAATTTTTTGCACATAATATGTGTACAATTGCTTGTGAGTGAATGTTGGTATAATATACAATCTAAATTTAACTTGGATAATAAAGTCCTGGTGAATAGTAGCTGTCTTATGAATTGTTTCCATCTTCACACGTCACACAGCCTTCCATAGAGTTTGTGTTAATCAGACTTTAAGTTTCAGTAAAATCTGAGCCATTCAAAGTATTTTAAAGAAAAAAGACACTTGACAACTCACACATCTGTGGTAGCAAAGGAAGAGCTCTTGCTTTAGGTATGATTAGGTCTTAGAGATCAAAAGATAACAGTTTCCTGTCTGAAAACCCAGGGAGGGATAGCTATGAGTTGGATCCAACAATGGCAGTGGTTCTGATCTGGTCTGGTCATATATATATATATATATATATATATATATATATATGTTGTTGTTGTTATGTGCCGTCGAGTCAAACACGACTCATAGCGACCCCTCCTTGGGTTTCCAAGGCAGTATCACTACGGAAGTAGGATTGCCCAACCTTCCTTCCGAGGAGTGGCTGGTGGGTTTGAACCACCAGCTGTCTGGTTAGCAGGCAAGTGTCTTAGCCACTATGCTACCAGAGCTCCCATATATATATATATATATATATATATGGAAGATTGAGAAATCTACCTATATAGAGATACTGCCTTGGAAACCCAAGGGCACTATGAGTTGGGACCAACTCGATGGCAGGGAGTTTATTTTTTGTTTTTTGTATCTATCTACACACACACGCACATGCACATGCACGCACACACACACACATATGTACAACAAAAAAACAGAACGCACTTCCGTCGTGTGGGATCTGACTCATAGCAACCCCTCCTTGGGTTTCCAAGGTGGTATCACTATGGAAGTAGATTGCCCAACCTTCTTCTGATATATAGATATAGATATAGATACATAGATAGATAGATATACATATACATATATCTATTATTGTTGTTGTTGTTATGCGCCGTCCAGTTGGACCCAACTCATAGTGACCCCTCCTTGGGTTTCTGAGGCAATATCATTACAGAAGTAGATTGCCCCATCTTTCTTCTGGGGAGTGGCTGATGGATTTGAACCGCCAGCCTTCTGGTTAGCAGTCAAGTGCCTTAGCCACTATGCAACCAGAGCTTCCACATATATGTATATGTATATGTATATGTATATCTATCTATCTATCTGTCTGTCTGTCTATCTATCTAACCATAGGAGTTGGATTCTAGGCAGAAATTGGCCTTTCTGGGAAATGTATTCCATCGGGGAGAAGAGGACATTGAGTGGGGCTATCTGGGAGTAAGTGACAGCTTGTGCTGCCACTTCTCTCCAACATGTGTTGCCACCTTTCTGTCTTTGGCTGCAGAGTTCTGAAAGGAGGGCATCTCCATGGCTCTGTGTTTGGTGGGGACCACAAGCCTAGGTGGAGTTGGTGCTGTCTTAGTCATCACTCCGACTGGTGAGTATGTTCACTTTATGTATTTTTAAACTTAATTTTCAGTCATGCTTTCTCAACATTTTGTCCTTAATATCCACTGGCAACTCAAGGCTCACTAGGATCTCAGTTATATATGTTTCAAAAAGAGTGATTCTCTTTTTCCAAGAATCAGTAATATTCCCAGAAAAAGGATTCTTACTATCTATGCAATCCTTTAATCCAATCATTGTGCCCAGGGGGAGGGAGGTGTTATTATTAGCTGCCTTGGATCATTCACCTGCACAAAGGTATGCAGGGCAATGATATGGTAACACCATTAGTTGGGCAGGTAGCAGTTCCTGAAAGGAAAATGATACGAAACAGTCAAGAAATAATAGAAATACATGACACCATCTTACTAATTGTCAATCTGCTATTCTCTATTATTAATGAAATTTAATGACTTTTAATAATTGAAATAATATTTTTTTATTTTTATATGTCTTCCAGGTTAACACGGTTGCTTTAGATATTTATTACTGCATAACTAACCAGAAAACCAAACAAAACTTACTATCATCGAGTCAGATCCTGACTCACAGTGACCTCTCCTTGGGTTTCTGAAGCAGTATCACTATATAAGTAGATTTCCCAATCTTCCTTCCAAGGAGTGGCTGGTGGGTTTGAACTGCCAGCCTTCTGGTCAGCAGTCAAATGCATTAGGCTCCATAACTACCTACCCAAAATTTAATGGATTAATAAAATATTTTAATTTGATTATGATTTTGTGAAAGGGCTCATCAGGTAGTTGATGTCTGATTCACATAGCATGAGCTGGAGTGGAAAGTTAGGAATAGGAGGTGCTGTTCAGATGGGAATAGAAAATCCATTTCCAACATGGTGCCCTCATTCACATATCTGGTTTATTAGTACTATTATACTCTTCTTCTCTTTTTGACTTGGACTTGTTTTGACAGTTTTGCTTCAGGGTATAGGAAATAGTGTATATCCTATAAATTGCCTAGTTTATAAGAGTCAGGAAATGGAATCTTTCAGGCCATATATATCTAAGATTATACTCCTTACTGACCCATTATCACTTCTGCAATAGTCTCTTGGTCTGTTTCAAAGAGATGAGGAAAAAGACTCTACATCTTGTTGGATGAGTAGCAAGTTCACATTGTAGAATAGCATGTGAGAAGAGAGCTATTATTGTATTTCAGAAAAAAGAGCCTGCTACAATGAGTAAATTCAATACCTCATCCTTGATAAAAAGACTAAATACCTCCAATTCTATAAAAAAGAAAAATTGTATGAGATCTCTGTATTTAGAGTTGGTTAGGAAATCATAATTTGACTACTTATAGATAGTGGTCTTTATTCTATTTCTAACAGCAAGAGTTATAGTAGTTTATTATGTCAACTATTAAAATTATTAGGTATCTGTTCCCAAAATTTCTTTTATATAACAAATAATCAGTGCTCTGTGTCAAAAGTTTATTACTGATAAATACTGAGAAGCAATATAATTTTCCTGATTACCTTTAAAAGGCAGCTATTTACAAGGATTCACATAGTGTCATTGGCAAGTTTCATTTTCCCTAATGATGAGTCTTTAAAAATGTACACATTCATAACAACAGTCCATGCTTTATTTTAAAGAGTAAAAGCATAACATAGTAGGGATAGGGATTCTTTGAATGACAAATGCTTAAAAATGTGAATTTCACACTACGTCTAATAGTGTTACTGTAACATCATAGTATTTACTACATTTTCTAGTGGAAGAAAGTAATATGATTATGTCTGATATGCCATAAAATTCCACTGTGATATACAAAATAAGATCATTTGCTATTTTTGCCTCCTTTCTTCCCAGAACCATTCAAAACTAATGTTAAAATTTACCTAAAATATTTTTAAATACATTTTTAAAATCTATAAATTTTAAGGACCAGACAGTAAGAAAAGAATAGCACACATATTCTTATGAATTTAAATTTCTTCTGATCATCCAAATGTTGAGGAGGTTACAGACATACCACTGTATACTGAACTCTTCCCACTTTACAGCTCTAAGATCTAAATAGGAACTCTGATTTTGTGGTCTTTGTAATCCATTTCTTATCCCTAGTTAACCTAAATAGGAACTCTGATTTTGTGGTCTTTGTAATCCATTTCTTATCCCTAGTTATTCTGCTGTCAAATTATAGATGATAATTATAATATACATATGCAATTTTATAATAAACCTTATATAGAATAATGTGTGTAAAAGTAATTGATAGTGTGAAAAAATAAAACCAAAACCAAAACAAAACAAAACACAATATTGTTGAGTCCATTCTGACCCATAGCAACCTGTAGGACATAGCAGAACAGCTACATAGAGTTCCCAAGGCTGTAATTTTTTATGGAAAGAGACTGTTACATCTTTCTTTCAGAGATAACCTGAAGGGTTCAAATTGCTGACCTTTCAATTTACAGTCAAGCACACTACCACTGTGCTACCAGGCCTCCTTACGTGGATGAAATAATGAAAAATAAGCACATTTTTCATAATATTGTATAAATGCATTAACTGATTCCAGGGAAATATTTTGTTTCTTATACTATAAATATGAAGATAATATATAATTTTCCTGACATACCAGTTTTTCAGAGGATAGTCAAAATATCCTCTTTTCTCAGATTATGGGAATAGAGTAACCAAAGCATGTCTCTTACCAAAAATTGGAAATATGCAGAACTGCCGTCCTTACAAACCTGGAAAGGAACATGAGTGGACATAGCAGCAATTCTTTCAATTTTCAGTAAATTGCAATCAGAATATCACAAAAGGGTCTGAAAAAATGAAAGCTATGATAATGTAGAAATTGAAAAGAAGACAGAAATTATTGAAAGTGCAATTATACAGGACATAAAACATGCAAAAAGTAAAATGATATCCAGTCATTTTTATCTTTAAATTATTATCTCAGATAAATAAGAGAACCTCTACCCCTGATATTTTTTATAATAGCCATATTAGAATTACAATAAATTATTTTAAGTGCCAAATGACTCCTATTTCAATTATATTCTTCCTTGGAACAATTCCATGTGCACATGAGAAGAGAATAGAAACAACTGAAGGAATATATTCTATGTTTTATATGGATATTTTCAAATAATATAAATATTAATTATGATTGCTCATCTCACTAAATTTCTCTGCTTAGAATAATTGAATTTGAGTTGCTTAGAGAAAAAATAAACTAGAACTTAACGAGCACAATCATAGAATGTTTTTATTTAAGTAAAAGTTAATATGGGACTATTTTGGCGGTTCACACCCACCAGCCACTCCTCGGAAGGAAGATGGGGCAATCTACTTCCGTAGTGATACTGCTTCGGAAACCCAAGGAGGGGTCTTTATGAGTCGGTCCGACTCGATGGCACATAACAAAAACAACATTTTAAAATATAGTGAAATGTTCAATTTTATCAGTAAATAATTACATAACATTGCAATTAAAACTTAGATATAATTATGATTGTCAAAATGGAAAAATAGTAAAAATTATGCTGTTCATAATTTTTCATATTCAGTGCTATCAATAGGTTAAGTTAAATTCAAATTTGGTACCATATGACTGGAGAAAAGGCATCCAGAGATAATTGCCAGAAAATTTATCAATGTGCTTTGAAAAATATATAGATAAAATATTTAAAGATTTGTATTACTTGAGTAAGGAACATTGTTCCTTATGATCTAAAGTTGGATGCTGCTTTAGGCAAAATAAATAGATAAAACCAAGAACAATTGTACTATGTTATGTCCAACAGAAAATAAGAAGGAGAATAAAATACTATCAAATAGTAATCTCAAAAATGTAGATCAATTTATCTGTCTATGTATTTGTGTCTGTGAATAGGTGGGTCTCTCTGGATGTTGGTGTGCATGTGTGTGTGCTTTTACTGAGTTACTTGTCATATATACCAGGAAGTTGTCATGACTCATTGATGACATAGAAAAAGATAAAAAATATTTGAAAGAGGTCTATGGTTAAACATACATACTCTTTCTGAAAACAGTTCTGTTATCTATTTAAGTTAATTAGAGATATGGGAATTGGAACAGTGAGGGTGTTCAGGGAATACAATGTAAATATAGAAAATTATTTTAGACTTCAAAATAACAAATAATGTCCAAAACATTAAATAAATTATAAAATACAAATAAACAGAAATATCTAATTAAGGTCAGTAATCGGAGATCTGGACTAATTCATTTCAAAAACTTATGTGAAATCCAACAATTATAATTATTTTGATTTTCCCTTTTTTATGTACTCAAAGAAACAATTATTTATTTCCAACAATTATTTCAAAAATGATCCCTTTATCCTTCAGAGAGAAGCCACTTTCTCTTCCACAGCATACCAAATTAAATGTTAATACAAGGACTGCCTTATTGAAAGAGATATTTGTGCCCATTCCAAAGAAAGGTGATCAAACAGAAAGCAGACATCATCAAATAGTGTCATTAATATCACATGGTAGCAAAGTTTTGCTGAAAATAATTAAAAAAAGAAAAAAAAAAAAAAAACAAAAAACTATTGGAGCCACACATGGACAGAGAACTGCCAAAAGTTCAAATTGGAATCAGCAAAGGATATGAAACAAGCTATATCATTGCTAATGTCAGATGGATGTTGGTTCAAAGTGAAGAATATCAGAAAGTTGTTTACCTACATCTTATTGATTTCATGAAAGTATTCCACTGTGTAGATCATAACAAATTATGGAAAATATTACAAAGCATGGGAATTTCAAAAAAACACTGAATTGTATTCATGTAAAACCTGTAGTTTGAACCAAAGAAGGGAGTACTGTCTGGTTCAAAGTTAGAAAATGCTGTATCCTTTCACCTTACTTATTCAATATGTATGCTGAGCAAATAATCCAAGAAGACAAAGTACATAAAGAAGAATGTGGAACTCAGACTGGAGGAAGAGTCAGTAACTTATGATACGCAGATGACACAACCTTCCCTGCCAAAATCAAAGAACTGAAGTATTTACTGATGAAGATCAAAGACTACCGCCTTCATTTCAGATTATAATGGAACCTGAAGAAAATGGAAATCCTCACCTGGACTAATAAATAGCATCATGATAAATGAGAAAGTAATTGAAGTTATCACTAATTTCTCTGTATTTGGATTAACAATTAATGTTCATAAAAGTAGCAGTCAACAAATCAAACAACATTTTGCATTGGGAAAATCTGCTGTAAAATACATCTTTAAAAACTGAAAAAAATCGAAGATGTTACTTTGAAGATTAAGATATGACTGACCTACAAAACCAAAACCAAACTCACTACCATCATGTCAATTCCAACTCATAACAACCCTCATTGGATTTCTGAGGCAGTAAATCTTTACAGTAGATTGCCCCATCTTCCTTTCATGCAGTGGCTGGTGGTCTTGAACCACCAACTTTCTGGTTAACAGTCAAATGCCTTATCCACTAAGTCATCAGCCTCATATGCATGTGAAAGCAGGACAAGCAAAAGGAAAATAAGGAAAGGAAATTCTCTTTGTTGGTTGCTAGAGAGGCAAGGGGAAGGCAGAGAAAATAGATAATTAAGAGACAGATTTGATATGGATGAAGGGGTTATTTATATATATATAAATATAATACACACACACACACACACACATATAAAGAGGGAACTCTGGTGGCATATTGCTTAAGGCATTTGACTGCTAACCAGAAGGTTGGTGGCTCAAATTCACTACTCACTCCTCAGAAGGAAGACTGAGCAAGAGGTACCATACATAGAGATACCACCTGGAAACAAACCTAAGGAGGGGTTGCAATGAGTTGGATTCCACTAGACGGCAGTGAGTCTGGTTTTTGGCACACACACACACACACACATATACCAAAATAACCAAATTCACTGCTGTCAGTCCGATCTCTTCCATAATGAATCCTCCGTGGGTTTCCGAGGTGGTAAAACTACTGAAGTAGATTGCCAGACCTTCCTTCCAAGGACTGGCTGGTGGGTTTGAACCACCAGCCTTCTGGTTAGCAGTCAAATGCCTTAGGCTCTATGCCACCAATCTCATATATATGTGTATATACATATATATGTCTCTCTCTATATATAGACATGTTTATATATAAGAGCTCTTGTGGCTATACATACTATGAACTACCAGAAGAATGAACAAATTAGTCTCAGAAATAATACAGCAGAATTAGAATACAGTTCCTTTGAATTGAGATTTATGAGACTTTGGTACACATCCTCTGGACACAACATCAGGAAGGAAGAAGCCCCAAGGAAAGACATTGTGGTTAGTAAAAAAAAAAAAAAAAAAAAGAGAGAGAGAGAGAGAGAGAGAGGGAGTCAGCAAAAAAAAAGGAAACTCTCAGTAAGATGGATTCACACAATAGCCAAAACGATAGAGTCAAACATAGCAACCATAATGAAGATGGTGTAAGTACATGCAATATTTTGTCCTATTATCCATAAGGTTGATACTCATCAGAGCCAAAGAATAAGGAGACACTTTACCAAGTCAGGCAGTTAAGATCCATTTTCCTTCTGAGAGTTCAGTCACAGCCATTTTATTTTCATGCTCATTAATTCTGATAAGTCACAAATGAAAAAAGATATTTTTGAAAGGTTATGATATTCAAGGGTTGTCATGATGATTCATATCCATTTACATCTTATTCCATTGATGGTTTTTAAGTGAAGGATACACTAAATCTAGTACTGTATGCAGCATAGAATATATTTTGTAGATATTCAAAGAAAGACTGAATATGTTTTGTAGATATTCAATGAAAGACTATAAACAACTTGATTATAAAGCATAGGGATAAGTAGGATATGAGGATTAATTGTGATAAAGTACGTGTATGTGCTTTATAAATAAAATGAAATTGTTAAATATTTGAAATTTCATAAGACAGTCACTGATACAGAATATAGACAGTGACCCTTTTAAATATTTGTCATCTAAGGATACATCACTTTTCCCTCTGAGCTGCTTCATTTTCCTTTCCCAGCCTCCAGTTACCTCCTCTCAGTCCTTCTTGGTTTGTGCAGGATTTCATTCACATCATTCATAAACTAATCTCCCTCAGTCGGTGAAGGAAAATTGTTCACTGTGTCTAGAGATAGATGTTGTTCAGAAACACATATATTATAGAAATGTCTTCAACATTCATACCCTTAAAACCTGTGGTGAGGATAGTAAAATGTTCTCACTTGTACAAAAATGATTGCATGCTTTATACAGAATGGCATTTCCTCCTACCTTCTTATGTCAGTAGCTTTTCTAAATATGCCATTAATCAGAAGAAGGAACAGTTAGAAGTGGAATAGAAGCTGAATGCATTTTATATCACATTAGATAAAGGCACCACAGAAACAGGAGGTGGTAGAAAAGTATGGCTTGTCATGACATACTCCCTAAGAATTATCTTGGCATCTACTGTATCATTTGCCAGGTGCAGCCATTTTATTTCAAACCCAATCAATGCAGACCTTCAGAGCCAGTAAGTCTTTTTGCTCAGTGTCCAAGCAGTCCCCTAGTTGTAAATGATGTAACTATAGATGTTTTATGTTAACTTTATTAGGTCTCAAGGGAAGGTGTAGTGTGAGGAAAAGGGGAAAAAATATCCAGTTCCAATCAACATGGAAATATACCCCATGAAAATTTCATATCCATTGTGAGGAACATCAATTTACAAAAAAATGAAAAATAAAAACATGAAATAACCTTAACTAATGAAGATTTCAAAGGGCAGCAAAGTAAAGCACTGTAATGACTTGTGCCAAGACCTGTACTTAGAAAACCAAAAGGGAGGAACACACTGGGTATTTCTCAAGCTGAATGAACCAAAGACAGAATTCAAGCCTTGAGTTGCAATATTGAACAGTGTTTTGTTCTTTTGTACTTAGATAGTCACTATGAGTCAGAACCAATTCTATGGCACCTAACAACAACAACAATGGGTAAAATATTGAACAATGTAGGAAGCTTCAAAAGAAGAAGGAAGTGATACACAGAGTGACTTTACAAAAAATAACTGATTAATGTTCAACCATTTCAGGAGGTAGCATAGGATCAAGAATGAATGGTACTGAAGAAAGAAGTCCAAGCTGCACTGAAGAATTGACCAATAATAATAATAATAAAAATAAAAACAAGCTCCGGGAATGAACAGAATACACGTTGAACTATTTCACCAAACTGGAGGCCCTAACTCAATTATATCAAGAAATTTTGAAGAAGACTATCTGGCCAATCCACTGGACGGGATCCATATGTATGCCTATTTAAAAGAAAAGGCTATCATTCATACAGAACAAGGGAATACTGCATGGCTTAAAATCATGAAGGGAGTACATCAGGGTTGTATCCTTTCACCATACTTATTCAATCTGTATGCTGAGCAAATAATCAGAGAAGCTAAACTATATGAAGAAGAATGTGACATCAGGATTGGAGAAAGACTCATTAACAACCTGCAATACGCAAATGACACAATTTTGTTTGCTGCAAGCGAGGATGACTTGAAGCACTTACTGATGAAGATTGAAGACTATAGTCTACAGTATAGATTACATCTCAATATAAAGAAAACAGAATTCCTCACAACTGGTCCAATAAGCAGCATCACGATAAATGGAGAAAAGATTGATGTTGTCAAATACTTCATATTACTTAGTTCTACAATCAACAACAATGGAAGCAGCAGTCAAGACATCAAACAACATATTGCATTGGGCAAATCTTCTGCAAAGTGCTGAAGAGCAAAGATATAACATGAAGACTAAAGTGTGCCTAACTCAAGTCATGGTATTTTCCATTGCCTCATGTGCATGTGAGAGCTGGACAATGAGTAAGGAAGACCAAAGTAGAGTGGTTACTTTTGAGTCATGGTGTTGGTGAAGAATACTGAAAGTACCATGGGATTCTAAAAGAATTAACAAATCTGTACTGGAAGAAGTGCAGCCAGAATGTTTCTTGAAAGTGAGATGGCCAGACTTTGCCTCACCTATTTTGGTCGTCTTGTCAGAAGGGACCATTCTCTGGAAAAGGATGTCGTGTTTGGTAAAGTGGACTGTCAACGAAAGAGGGGAAAGCCCTCAACAAGATGGGTTGACATGATGGCTGCAGCGATTGGCTCAGCTATAACAAGGATTATGGAGCTGGCACAGGATTGGGGAGTGTTTCAGTTCTGTTGTACATAGGGTCACTATGAGTCGGAGCTGACTTGATGGCACCAAACAACCACAACTACAAGCATATCCTGAAATTGGGGTTGTAGGAACCAGATAATCTTTCATGTAATAATATTTTTCTATTTGCTTTGGTGTCTAAGAACACAGTTTTGTAATCTCAAACAACTTTAAAAGATTCTATGTTATAATAGAGTAGTTATGCAGATGTGGCTCATTAGTAGAATTCTTGCCTTTCATGCTAGAGACTTGAGATCGATACCCAGCCAATGCACTTCATATGCATCCACCACCTGTCATTGGAGACTTGTGTGTCACTATAATGTTGAAAAGGTTTCAGTGGACCTTCCAGATTAAGACAGTCTAGGAAATATGGCCTTGTAATCTATTACTGAATATTAGTCTAGGAAAACCCTATCAATCACAATTTTCCAACTCCATTGTACATGAAGTCATCATGAGTTGGGTGCCAATTTGACAGCAGCTAAAAACAATAGCATAAATATTCCACATCTTGTTATGCATTAATTAGTGATGGACAGTTGGGTTTTTCCATTTGAAGGCTATTATGAATAATGATTCCATGAACATTCATGTACATATTTTTGTATGGATGAGTATGTTTTCATATTGATGGGTATATTTTCATGTTTTTATATGGATGGGTATGTTTTCATATCTACTGGCTACATACCTAGAAGTATGATTTTTAAGTTATATGATAGTATGCTTAATATTTTTATAATTTATCAAACTCCCCACAATTGATTTTTCAAACCATGTTTTATAATCCAATAGAATCTACTTCATTGGACAGTGAAGTTAGTGGTAATAATTGATTTGATGTGTTTTCCTCTCCTTTTGGGAGTAGGCAAGGGAATAAGATTTTTTTTTCAAGTGAGATGTATCCTGGAAAATACCTTGGAAAATTTGGTCTATGTCATATTGAACTTGGGTTACTCAGGAGTAGGTACCTATCTTATTCATGATAAATGCTAAAAATTGCCAAATCAGGGAGAGGTGATTCAGCAGATGTCAGTTGTTGAGGTGTAGTTATAAGCAGATAATCAGAAACATGTAATCAATATCAGGGTTCTACACGTTAAGATCTTCAAAAGAGTCATGTCTCAGGAATGCACAAAAATACACAAAGAAAGAATCAGTATTTTGCTATTTGCCAGACAGCAGACTTCTAAAAAGATTAGTATATCAGTCTTATCTTACCTGTCCCTTATCCCCTCCCCTTATATCCCATCCTAATGTCAGATTTGCAAAGCTGTCTAGAAAGAAAAGAAAAAGGCAAAAAAGAAGAGTTATTAATCTGAACTCTGTTCAATTCCTTTACCTTTGTGTGATTTCTTATATCTAGGATTTTACACGTGTGAGGAACACTAGTTGTCCTTACTTTGGCTAACTCCAAATTGCAGGTTCCAGTTTGCTTCTCTGTCTTAGGATGGGTTGTCTTGAGAAGTAAAGCCAATGAAGCTTATAAATGTGTGTGTGTGTGTGTGTGTATATATATATATATATATATATATATATATATAGAGAGAGAGAGAGAGAGAGAGAGAGAGAGAGAGAGAGAGAGAGAGAGAGAGAAACAGAGAGAGCGAGAGAGATTTTTTTTTCTCATGGAAATGGCTCATAAGATTGTAGAGGCTGGCAAATCTCAATTCTGTGGGTCAGATGTCAGGCTGGAGGCATCTCCTTACTTACATAGCTGCTGAGGAATCCAAGATCGCAAGTCAGATGGCAGTCTGCTTGCTGACTCACAGGCTGTCAAGACTGATGAATTCAAGACCAGCAGGTAAGATGGCAGATTGCTTGCTCAAGTCTAAAGAACCAGAGGTCAGATGATGAATAGACAGACACAGAATTCAGATGGAGCTTTGCCAGAATGCCCACATATATTGAAAGCAGGTCACACCCCCTGAGGAAACTCCCTTCCAACTGATTGGATGCTCCTAGCAGATCTCATCATGAGGTTGATAACATTTTATAAGATCTCATCATAGTCCATCCAATTTGATACACAACCTTAACCATCATACTCACCTTATCCAATCAACCTTTTCTAAAATACTCCATATTCCTACTTTTGAGACCAGGTCAAATGTTCTTCTTAGTTGCTTTCAGAATGTGGTGCAATTTACTGTTGAGTATCCTCAGTTCTTGTTTACTTTTCCACATGCCTACTAGATGAAGCACAGTGATGGCAGGTATATTTCACTAACACTTTGCATAGTATCCAATACTTAATAAGTATTTAATAGAAATTCTATCAGTGAATAATTAAACAGTGCCTTGGCCTTGGAAAATACGAGATCAAATTCAAACTTTCTCCCTTAATTACTTGATCACCTTTTTTTAGAAAGCATTTAACTGTCTTAGTCTTGGTCTATTCATCTGCAAAATGAATATATTGGACAATATGAACATTAATGTTTTTCCTGTCAACTCTGATTAGAAGAAGTTGTAAGTATAATTTTTTTAAAAGAAGTTCTCATTTACATTTGATTGAGTTGGAGATGCTACAGTGTCAATTACTGAACTCTTGATCAGATATCATTAATGTGCTTCATCATTTTAATTTGTTTACCATGTTTTGCATGATTGAAAGGTATTTCCTCCCTCATATTGAAGATAACCTGAGTATAAATACTTAAATCTTAAGCTGAGCTATAGAAATTCACTATACTCAAATATTTAAGAGCTTGCATAGGAATTGTCTAATAAATATGTGGCTAATGTCTTTTCTGAAATGAGAGTGTTCAATTTTTTACTTCATTTTTATTAAATGAAGTAAAAATATCAAGTTAACATGTTGGTATATTTGTTCTAATTTTAATTCTCCCTCAAATACCTCTACATAACATTTTTTTTTCCTTTGTTACTATTGAATCCATCATAATATAACTTAATGTTTTAAATAGTATTTACCATGTTTGCTTTCCAATTCATTGTTATATAATAGATAACATTGGTTTATGATTTCATGAATTTTTATATAGAAATTAATAATCTTTTGTTACGCTGAGTAGTTGAACCTGATAAGTGATCATTTTAGTGTTATACAATGCAAAAAAATACGTAGACTCTTTTCATAATTATTACTGAATTCATAAAACAAATTTTACTTTTTGTATAGTGTCAAAATTGTCAGACACATATATTTAAAAATATCTATGTTGTGTTAAAAATTTAACCTGAATATAAGAAAATACATGACTTCCAACATATTTGGCTTCCAAAAATATACATTTATGTATCATATTTGAGCTGTTTATGATAATACTGAATTTCTCCAGTTTGCTTTATTAAAGAATAATTTAAATACTTAAGTAAAGTCATTCTTATAAACTATATATAGAAAACTAAAGTATAGTAAAAGACATTTCAAAAGCCAGTTAAGCTTAAAGTTTCTAATTCTTTTCAAATATTTCAAATCTGAATATATATCTTAGTGTCTATACTGGGTTAAAAATTGTTCCCCCCAAATTGACATCCACTTGGATCCTCAGAATGTGACTTATTTGTGTATAGGGTCTTTGCAGATACAATTAGATAAGATGAGATCATTTTGATTTAGGATGTGCCCTAAATCCAATTACTGGTTTCCTTATATGAAGGCCTTGGGAAAGCATAGAGTCAAGCAGAGACAGAGACAAAGAATGTCAAGGACAGTAGGCAACCACCAGAGACTATGAAAGAAGTATGGGAGAGATTTGCCATCACGGGCTCCAGGAACCAACCTAGCCTCCTGAACTGTGAGAGAATAAATTTCTCTCATTTTTAAGCTACTTAGTTTGTAATAATTTCTTAGGCAGCCTTAGGAAACTAGGTTAGAGTTCTTATTTCAGAGAGAAATATATCTGTAAGCTTAACTTCTGTTTTTCAAGGAAAGATTAAGGAAACCTAAAAAATAGGGTGGAGCAAATGATCCAGGCACACCTGTGCTTAGAGGAGAGGTCTTCATATCATAGAGTAAGATAATTGTAAAACATCATATTTGTTATCTGAGACAATCAGGGGAACAAATATTCAACTTACTCTCCTACAGAAGGATATCAATATTTGGAAAGGAGAAAAGACACATTGTTCATTTTCTTCACTGGTGCTCATCCTCAGGGTGATGGCAAAGAGATAAATCTTAATCAATTTTCAAGTTATTGATATTTCTCATAAAATGAATTTATGGAATTTTTATCTCATTCCAAACTCCAAATTTGAGAATCTGCTTGACAATAGATGCAATACTAAAATCAGATGTAAAATGCAAACAACATAATCAATACCATATTAAAGGCTTGAGATAGTGTTACAGGAATTTAAAAATAAAGCAGGAATGTGTTGGTTCCAATGTTTTAGTCACCTAGTGCTACAGTGAGAGAAATATCACAAATGGGTCACTTTAAAGAAAAGAATACTATTTTCTCACAGTTTTAGTGACTTCAATTTCTAATTCAAAGTGTTGACTCCAGGGGAGAGTTCTTCAGCTTCTAATATCTTCAGAAATCTTTGGCCTTCTTGGGATTGTAGATTTGATGGTCTCCATTTTCACATGGTCTCTTCCTCCTGTGTGTAAAAATCTCTGTGCGTGTTCCATTCGTTTTGTAAGACACTACTCAGAATGTATTAGATTTAGGACCTATGTTGCTCCCACTCATGTATGAGGTCATTAACATAACAAAAAAAACCCTCTCCTTTCAAATAGGGTCATATTCTCAGGTACAAGAGCAAGGACTCAACAAATATTTTGGGAGGACAAAATTCATTCCATAACACACATGGAAAAAAAAAAGGAATTATCAATGATAGTGAGGAAAGTATATAGAAAGCAGATGGAAGAAAATAATTTTTTTTTTTTCTTCTTTTATTAGGATTTGGGTGAAGATTTACAGAGTAAATTCACTTTTCATACAGCAGTTCACATATACTTTGTCTCATGTCATTGACCAAAATTTACAATGC
>NW_006921935.1:2796037-2799359 GCF_000298275.1 Orycteropus afer afer
AGTGCTGCGATGAACATCGGCGTGCATATATCTGTTCTTGTTATGGCTCTCACTTCTTTAGGGTATATACCTAGTAATGGGATGGCTGGGTCAAATGGTAAGAAAATAAATTTTTGCAGATGATTTTGCATATCTTTGGTGGAGCCATAATTATGTATTTTTGTCACACAGCTATAGAAATATGCAGCTCTATTTTCCTTATTATGTATATATGTTGTTGCTGTTGTTAGGTGCCATCAAGTCAACTCCAACTCATTGCAACTCTATGTACAACAGAATGAAACACTGCCCAGTCATGCACCATCCTCACAATCCTTGCTATACTTGAGCCCATCATTTCAGCCACTGTGTCAATTCATCTTGGTGAGGGTATTCCTCTTTTTCATTGACCTGCTGCTTTACCAAGCATAATACCTTTTTGTCCAGGGAATGGTCCTCTCTCACAACATGACCAGAGTAGGAGAGACAAAGTCTGGCCATTCTCACTTGCAAAGAGCATCCTGGCTGCACTCCCTCCAGGACAGATTTGATCACTCTTCTGGTAGTACATGGTATTTTCAGTATTCTTCAACAACACCATAATTCAAAGGCATCAGCTCTTCAGTCTCCCTTATTCATTGTCCAACTTTGACATATGCATGTGAAAATATGATTTGATTGAAAATGCCATGGCTTGGGTTAGGTGAACCATTTTTTTTTAAAGTGACATCTTTGCATCTTAACACTTTAAAGCAATCTTTTGTAGCAGATTTTCCCAATGCAATATGACCTGATTTCTTGACATGCTGGTTCCTTGGATATTGATTGGAGATCCAAGTAAAATGAAATCCTTGACAACTTCAATCTTTTTTTCCATTTATCCTGATGTTACTTATTGGTCCAGTTATGAGGATTTTTTTTTTTTTTTCATGTTGAGGTGTAATCCATACCGATGACTGTAGTTTGTGATCTTCATCACTAAGTGCTTCAAGTTATCATTTTCAGCAAGCAAGGTTGTGTCATTAACATATCACATGTTGTTAATGAGTCTTCATCCAGTCTTGATGCTGTGTTCTTCTTCATATAGACCAGTTCTCAGATTATTTGCTCACTGTACTGAATAAATATGGTGAGAGAGACAACCCTGATGTACATTGTTCCTGATTTTAAACCATGCAGTATCACCTTATTATGTTCAAACCATACCCTCCTGTTCTATGTACAGGTACCTCATGAGCACAATTAAGTGTTCTGGATTCTTTGCAATTTTATCCATACATTGTTTTGATCCACAGAGTCAAATGCCTTTGCATAGGCAATAAAACACAGGTAATTATCTGTGCTTTCAGCCACAATCTTTCTGACGTTAGCATTGATATCCCTCATTCTGCATCTTCTTCTGAATCTGGCTTGATATTCTGTGATTTCCCTGTCTATATACTGCTGCAACCATTTTTTAATTATCTTCAGCAAAATTTTACTTTGGTTTGATATTAATGATATTGTTTATAATTTCCACATTTTGTTGCATCACCTTTCTTTGGAATGGGCACAAATATTGATCCCTTCCAGTCAGTTGGCCAGGTAACTGTTCTTCTAAATTTCTTTGTATACATAAGTAAGTGCTTCTCACTCTGCATCCATGGTTGAAACATCTCAATGGGTATTCTGTAATTGCTGAAGCCTTCCTTTTTGCCAGTTTCCTTAGTGCAGGTTGGATGTCTTCTTTCTGTACTATTGGTTCTTGATCATATGCTACCTTCTGAAATCATTGAACATCAATCTTTTTTTTTTTTTCTGGTATAGTGATTATATATTCCTTTTATTTATTTATTTATTTATTTATTTATTTATTTTATGCTTCCTGCATCATTCAATATTCTGCCCATAAAATCCTTCAATATTGCAATTCAGGGCTTGATTTTTTTCTTCATTTCATTCAGCTTGAGAAATGCCAACCATGTTATTTCCTTTTGTTCTTCTAACTCCAGGTCTTTGCACATTTCATTATAATACTTTACTTTGTCTTCTCAAGCTGCTTTTTGGAATCTTCTGTTCAGCTCTTTCATTTCATCATTTATTCTATTTGTTTTGCTTCTCTCCTTTCAAGAGCAAGTTTCAGTCTCTTCTGACATACATTTTGATCTTTTCTTTTCTTGTCTTTTTAATGACCATTGGCTTTCTTCACGTGTGATGTTCTTGACATCATCCCACAAATTGTCTGGTTTTTGGTCATTGGTGTTCAATGCATGAAATTTATTCTTCAGATGATCTCTAAATTTAGGTGGGATATACTCAAGGTCATATTTTGGTTCTTATAGACTTGTTTTTAATTTTCTTCAGCTTCAGATTGAACTTGCATGTGAGTGATTGATGGTCTTTCCCACAGTCATCTCCTGGCCTTGTTCTGACTGATGATATTGAGCTTCTGTATTGCCTCTTTCCACAGATGTATTCAATCTGATTCCTGTGTGTTCCAGCTGGTGAGGTCCACATGTGTAGCCACTGTTTATGTTGTTGAAAAACGGTATTTTGCCTTGCAAAATTTTACCATGCCATCTCCATTGTTATTTCTATCACCAGGGCCATATTTTACACCTACAATGATTCTTGTTTCCATCTTTTGCATTCCAATAATCACTAATAACCAACCCATCTTGATTGCATGTTTGGTCTGTTTCAGACTTCAGAAGTTGGTTAAAATCATCAATTTCTTCATCTTTGGCTTTGGTGCTTGTTGTATAAATTTGAATTATAGTAGTATTAACTGGTCTTCCTTGTAGGCAAATGGGTATTATCCTATCATTGACAGCATTGTAGTTAAGGATGGATCTTGATACATTCTCTGGGTAAATGAATGTGACACCATTCCTCTTCAATTTGTCATTTCCACCATGGTAGATCATATGATTGTCTGATTCAAAATGGCCAATACCAATCCATTTCAACTCACTAATGCCCAGGATATTGATCTTTATGGGTTCCATTTCATTTTTGACAACTTCTAATTTTCCTAGTTTCATACTTTATACATTCCATGTTCCAATTATTAATGGATGTTTGCAGCTCTTTCTTCCCATTTTGAGTCATGCTTCATCAGCACCTGAAAGTTCTAAAAGCTTTACTCCATCTACATCATTAAGATCAACTCTACTTTGAGAGGGGGAGCTCTGGTAGCATAGTGACTAAGGCACTTGACTGCTAACCAGAAGGCTGGCAGTTCAAACCCAGCAGCTACTCCTCATAAGGAAAGTTGGGCAATCTACTTCCCTAGTAATACTGCCTCAGAAACCCAAGGAGGGGTTGTATGAGTCAGGTCTGACTCCACAGCACATAACAACAA
>NW_006921935.1:2799554-2812150 GCF_000298275.1 Orycteropus afer afer
TTGGATTTCCAGGGCAGTATTTCTGCAGTCTTCCTTCCAAGGAGTGGCTTGTGGATTTGATCGAGCAGCCTTCTTGTTAGCAGTCAAATTCCTTAGGCATTACTCCACCAGAGCTCTCCATATACATATTCTTTTTTCTCCTTTAAACAAGTTTGATCACATATAAATGTGTCTTTGCCATAGATAATTTATTTGTTATGGTGTTACTTTCCTAATGTGTCTTTATTACCCCCAGTTGCTCTATTTTATGGTAGATATTTTTATAAATAAATCATATAAAATGTGCCTTACCCAAGCCATGGTATTTTCATTAGCTTTATATACATGTAGAAGCTGGACAATGAATAAGGAAGATTGAAGAATTGTGGGATTTGAATTGTGGTGTTGATGATGAATATTGAAAAAACCATGGACTTCCAGAAAAATGAACGAATCTGCCTTGGAAGAAGTGCAGACAAAATGCTCCTCAGAATTGAGAATGGCCAGACTTTGTCTCACCTACTTTGGTCATGTCATCAGAAAGGAAAAGTCCATGGATAAAAATATCAAGCTTAGTAAAACAGAAATTCAGTGAGAAAGGGAAGAATTTCAATGAGATACATTGACACAATTACTACAAAATGGGCTCAGGCAAAACAACTATTGCAAGGACAGCAGGACTGGTATTCTTCCTTTCTGTTGTACTTAGTGTTGTTAAGATTTGGAACTGACTTGATGGCATCTAATAACAATATAAATTTTATAAATATATGTTAAGCTATTATAACAAGTTTGAGGGCAGTAGATATATCAATAATTATATTATATGATAATGAATGGATCTGGCTCATTAATGAATTGAGATAACACTGAATTTTACAAGACATTCTCTTCTTCTTTTGGATTAAACAGAATTAAATTTCTATAAGGAAAATAAACTCTTTCTTGGTCAAAGTGAGGAAAACATGATGAGTTATCAATCTATATATCTCTGAAACAAACTTTATATTTGTTCCTTTAGAGAATCATGATGCAATATTGAGGTAATAATCTGAAACAATAATTAAAAAAGTAAAACTTCTTTAATTATGCTGGTACTATTTTCCTCTAATATATTTTTGGCATGTTTTGCAGTTGAAAACAATCTATAGGCTGTCAGAGGCATAATAATGTGTAAAAAACTGTTCTGGTTACCTAGTGCCGCTCTGACAAGAATATATCACAAATGGGATGGCTTAAACAAACAGGAGTTCATTCTTACAGTTTGGAAGCTTTAAGTCCAAGTTCAAAGTGCCAGGCTCTAGGGACTGGGTGAAAACCCTTCAGTCTTGGGTTTCAGCTCTGACTCCAGCTCCCAGTCCTCTGAAACTAGAGGCTTTTCTTCACTCAGATAGCTGCTGGCTGTTGAGGCTGCCAAGCCCAAGGTTGGCAAGTAAAAAACATCAGGCCCAGTCCTGATGTTACCAAACCACATGGCAGATCATTAATTCAAGTCCATTGTAAGTCCCAAAGTCGACAGAGCATGGAAGGCTGCTGAACAATGACATGGCTACGTGCAGGGTCCAAGCATGCCATAAGCTAGAGACCATTCCCCAAGGCTTTTGCTTATATACAGGAAGCCAACCACATTCCCTAAGGCAGCTACTCAGCTCCTCACAATAAATTGCCCCATGGAGTTGATTACCAGTCTCATCATGGGGAATACTACATCCAGCTGCCCAGGCACTCAACCAGGCCCAGGCAAGTTAACACACAAACTGAACTCACCACAAAAACTTAGTCTCTGATCCTCAAATGTCTTTATTGTGACATTGAAAAAATTCAATGGCTTTATTATGACATATAATTGTAGCATTTGGAAAATTAATAATTTGATTTACCCTGCATTAATAGAGTGATAACACATTTAAGTTTTGTCAGTATCACAGTGCTGTTTTCTTTCCCCCCAAGAATATTGGTTGCTACGGCTGTTGTGACATACCGTGCATTGCCTCTGAAATAAGTTCTGTAATTCAATTTCCAAAAAGATGAATAGAAGCCAATATCCCTTGTCATTTTTGATTCATCAATAGATTGATTGATTTAATATTTGTTTGGCATTGTTTTCCACAGTGCAGAAACTGAGATAAATCCTCAGTAAGAAGTAACCAAGAACAGGGGGTGGGGGAAAAAAAATGAACTCTTTCAGGTATTTCAGGCTTTCAGGCCAACTGCTGTTTCCTTCCAAAAAAGGACATGCCTTGTGAAGTAACTCCAACTAATGACAGCATGACCCTTCCTATTTTCAGGGTCAAAATTTTCAAAATGTGAAAGAATTAAGGAGCTACTTGGATTACTGAGATAGAGAAACAGTAGCAGAGAGTTATAAAATTAGCAATTATTTGGGATACCTCTTAATGAATTAACACTTGAAATAATATTTAAAAGATTGGGCAATCTACTTCTGTTGGATACTGCCTCGGAAATCCAAGGAGGTGTCACTATGAGTTGGATCTGACTTGACCACAGTGTGTTTTTTTTTTAATGGTTTGAATTGTGTCCCCCTAAAATATGTGCTATAAATTCTAACTTCTATGCCTGTGGTTATAATTCCATTTGGGAATGGGTTGTCTTTGTTATGTTAATGAGGCAGGATTATCATAGACTGTAGGGCATATCTTGATTCAATAGCTTTTGAGATATATAAGAAATTAAATAAGCAGGCAGAGATGAGGAACACAGACGCCAAGCCATATGAATATCACCCAAGAGCAAAAACTTAAAAGAGGCAAGATCTTTCTCCAGAGGCTAAACAGAGAGAAAGCCTTCCCCTTGAGCCAGCAGTCTTAATTCAGACTTCTGGCCTCCTAATCCAGGTGAAATGAAACTTATGTTTCTTAAAACCATCCATGTATTGTATTTCTGTTATAAAAATACTACATAACTAAGACACTAGCTAATACACAGTAAATGCTTTATAATAAGCAATATGCCAAGAATTTAAATACATGATTTAGTTTCTTCCTGGCATAAATCTTTAGCTACTCACCATCAATAGTAACCATTTACATTTTTTATATCACAGTGAAAAACATAAATCTTACCTGTCAAATTAAGCCACATTCATTGATCATATTTTCCTAAAAGAATTCATGAATAAAATAATAGAAAGAATGAAGTAGAAAACTAGAAAAATACTTCATGAAAGGCCATTATTTTATTGCTGAAGGGTTTGTTTTACAGATGACTTTGATAAATATAATTTAGATAACATAAAAGCATAGAGAAAGATATAAGTGTGCATAGATACACTAATTTGTGTGAATGAATTAATTTTGGGTTTAATTTCATAATTGTTTAGCCCTTAATGCCTCAGAGATGTTGATGTACTCTAAGAAGTCATTGAAGAACATGTCCATGTGCTTTACAAAGTCCTTCCCTTTCTTCTTTTCAATCTCATCTAATAATAAGTGTATATATTTGAATCTAAAAGGAAGAAAAAAAGAACAATTTGATCTTAGGAGGGGATATAATAGCACATATAGTGAAAAAGAAGACCTGAAAAAAAATGCATTACATCTGAACAACATTTGGTGTTGCTTCTGAATCAAGAGTCACATTCACAGAGTAAGTTATTAGTTGAGGCAGTCTCTACCAACTGTATTGGCTAAGTAGATACATATAATTTGATAATAGTATTACTAGAAAGTCTGTAAACAATGAAGATCTATTCTGTTATCAGAAAAATACTCTGGTGTCCCAAGAGAGTATAATGACTACTGAATAAAACTTTTTTTCCTGTAACATAAATATAAATGTCAAGATGTGAAACTTGTTAGTGTGAAAGTCTCAATAACTACACTAAATCATGTATAGGGACAGAATAAACTATTTCACTTACATTTGAATATTTTAAAGGATTATAGCTATAGCTATTCTTCCTAGAAATAGATTCTTTATATGACTTTGATGTTTTGGATGTCCAAGGATAATAAGATGAATTCATGAAGCCAGAAACCCAAGGAGGGATTGGTATGAGTCGGATCCGACTCGACGGCAGTGCATTTAGTTTTGGTTTTTACTAGGCAGAAAGTTAGTAGTCTGTACCCAGAGGTGACTCAGAGACCCCATGGAACAGTTCTATTTTTCACACATGAGGTGGTTGTGAATCAGAATTAAATCAGTGACAACACAAAAAAGGGGATTATATACTTTTATCTTTTTTAACTAGAGAAATCAAATGGGTATACCTGGAGAGATGTTTAAATGCCAGAGCAGAATTTAGCATTGTGTCTAATATTTGGCTGTTAAATTTTAAAAATTAAAAAAAATATATATGTGATGTGTCTATATATTCTATTAATCATCCTTTTGTATATATCTAAGTCAAGGAGAGTGTATGTTTGACTATTGCTAAATTGGCTAGAAAAATGTATGTACAATAACTTTCTACTCCTGTCTTTTATTTACAATAATCTATAAGTTAAAATTACCTGCAAATATACAATTGAGATTGGATCACTAATTAACTTATGCACATTATGAAACCATTAAGGATGTATTTCTGAATATGTAATTCATTCTTCATTAGATAATGAGTTAGAACAATATTTTCAATAAGTGAATTAATGGAATTAACAAAATATTATTGATTTATTATAGAAAGATTACCTAATACATTATTATTGCTATGACATATCTTAAGATATACTAGTCCTTTCTAATTTTGTAGGTTTCTAGTAGTTATGAAAATATGAACCTTCAACATGTTGTTGTTGTTATGTGCTGTCAAGTCGGACCTGACTCATAGTGACTCCTCCTTGGGTTTCCAAGGCAGTATTACTATGGAAGTAGATTGCCCCATCTTCCTTCCAAGGAGTGGCTGGTGGGTTTTAGTTGCCAGCCTTCTGGTTAGCAGTCAAGTGCCTTAGGCACTATGCTACCAGAACTCCTTCAAAGTATTTATTTATAAATATAAGAGCAGGTGGCAGTTTGATCCTAATAAAAGTCTATAGACTTTAGAGTATCTATAAACTATATCATATTAATATAAACTGAATAAATGTTCAAATAAAAACAGTGATGTGAAAATTTAAAGATAACCTAAAATGCCATTGGGGTCTGATACATTCACAAGTGTTTCTTTTTAAATCATCACTTATCCGATCATGCTGAATCTAATTTTCTAGCCTCTAATAAAATAGCCTCATTGTATTCAATTAAGTAGGAAAATATAAGAAATTTAATATAGAAAAGAAATTATTCCTAATTAATATAAAGTTTAAGGTTACTGGGTCGCCAGGTTGATTTTATTTGGAAGATACATATATTCTTCAACATCACATTTCTGGAAGATCTCTGACAAATGCTTGTTGTTGTTGTTGTTACTTGCCGTTGAGTTGGCCCCGACTCATAGCAACCCCTCCTTGGGTTTCTGAGGCAGTATCACTACGGAAGTAGGATTGCCCAACCTTCCTTCTGAGGAGTGGCTGGTGGTTTTGAACCGCCAGCCTTCTGGTGAGCAGTCAAGTGCCTTAGGCACTATGATATCAGAGCTCCTCTGACAAATGCTAATACATATAAATTCTATATTTCAGCCACCATGTATTATGATAGTGTTAAAAAGAAAATGTTAATATTCCTTTCAGGGTGATTTGTGGTTATATGTACAGTATGAATACAATGTATGACTATATTCTGGAATTCATTAATTCTTTTAGGAAATATTTATTGAGCACATAAAAAATGCTAGACACTATTTTCTAGGGTCTGGGAAAACAGCAGTGAATAAAACAGAAGACAAAAGACAAAGAAGTAAACATATGTTAACAGTAATATGAATTATGGGAAAAATAAGTAGAGTCGGGGTATAGGGAAGGTGTGTGATGGGGGAATGTCAGTTTAAACAAGGAGATGAAAGAAGGCCTCCCAGAATAAATGACTTTTGGGTAAAGAACTTGAAGAAGTGAGGGAGTAAATCAATGATATCTAAGGAACTGTTATTCAGGAAGAGGGAGAAACAAATTTAAAATCCTTGGAACAGAAACTTATCTGGTATGTGAAAAGCAGGTTTTTTGACACAGTACTTAAGAACTCAGCTACTAACTGAAAGATCAGTGGTTCAAACTCACCAGATGCTTCACAGGGAAAGATGTGGCAGTCTGCTTCTGTAAAGATTGCAGCCTTGGGAACCCTATGGGGCAGTTCTTTTCTGTCCTGTAGTGTTACTATGAGTTGCATTTGATGTGACAGCAGCAAGTAAGGAGTGAAATTCACAACAACAATATTGAAGATGAAAGATAATAAGTGAAGGCATAGAGGGAAAAGATGAGAGAAAAGAGGGTCAAGTTGGCTTAAGTAACTAGATGTATAAAGATGATATTAACTAAAATGGGGAGGATTGAAGATAGAATATGTTTAGGCTGCATGAGCTTCTACTTGGACTTAGTAAATTTGATATGCTATCAGATATTTCACTGAGAGTGTTGAGTGCACAGTTTTGGATACAAGTGAGAGATTGGACTGGAGATAAAAAGTTAACACTCATTATTTTAGAAATGGATGAAATTACCAAAGAAAGGCATAAACACAGAAAAGATGTCCAAGGATGGAATCATGATTTGTAGATCATTATTTAAATATTCAAAAGATGGGGAGAAAAACTAAAGAGGTGGTTTTCCCAGAAATTAAGTGAAGGATGTGCCCTAAGTAAGAGTTGTTGTTTTTACGTGCCATCGAGTTGGACCCGACTCATAACGACCCCTCCTTGGGTTGCCGAGGCGGTATCACTATGGAAGTAGATTGCCCAACCTTCCTTTTGAGGAGTGGCTGGTGGGTTTGAACCACTAGCCTTCTTGTTAGCAGTCAAGTGCCTTAGGCACTATGATACCAGAGCTCCCTAAGTAAGAGAGTTTCACGCTAATAAAAAGACAATTAAAATAAGCAAGAGAAGATCTGTTTCAGTGAGCGGTAACAATGAAAGTCCAATGGAGTAGGTTCAACATAAAACAAAAGAATAACAAGTGTATGTTATATAAAAGAACACTATCTGTAAATGCGGAGCTCTGGTAGCATAATGCCTAAGGTACCTGACTGCTAACCAGAAGGCTGGCAATTCAAATCCACCAGCCACTTCTCAGAAGGAAGGAGCAGTCTACTTCCCTAGTGATACTGCATCGGAAACCCAAGGAGGGGTTGTTAGAAATCTGGTCCAACTCCACGGCACATAACAACAACAAGAACAACATCTATAAATGTAATAATAAAAGAATGATAGAAGATTCTTGTAGCATTTGCATATAGTAGTTAAAGAGAAAAGGATGATGACATAGAAGAGAAAGGGAATAATATCTAAAGTACTAGTGAAAGCATTAGCTTTTGATAAAAGCATAGTAACAAGAGGGAAAACAGAATATATTATATAACTGAGATAGATTGTTGGTTGTTGTAGGTATGCTGGGAAACTGCTTGGTTTCTTTCATTATATCAGAGGAATCAAAACCAATATTAACAACTGAGAGTGAAAATTAGCGGGGATGTGTAAAGAGTTTGGCTGAAAGAAGAAACTGTCACCTAGGAAGCTGGCTAAATAAATGATAAATGGATATATAGTAGATTGTCAGGCAGAAAAAGTGCACTTGAACTTGGTAGTCATAAAGGGATTAGTTAACTTACTTGTGTGTTTAACTAGTAATCTTCAGTGGATGTTGGCAGACAACATATATGTATCTTTATAAATCTGTCCTGTTTTCACCAGAAAAGAGATGGACAATTTACATGGGGTATTTGAAAACTGTTTAATATGTGCCCAGTTAGAAGGAATCAACAAGGGATGGAGGAAGCATAACATTGGGAAGCCATTAACATGGCTGGGCTAAAATACCAATGGAGAAAGATTGGCTATCAGACATGTAGAGGATTGAAGCTGAAAGGTACGACTAGATCACCAATTAGAAACTATGGCTTTAGCTAGAGGATTACACACCCATCACATCACAGCAAGCAAGTCAGAAGAATAAGTACCATGAAACATAGCTCTCTCCCAAATCTGGAATCTCCCCATGATCTATCACATATGCTGAAAACAATAGGATCCAAGAAGGACAGAAAGCTCAGTTGACGCAATTCATAAGAAGTTAATCTTATGGAACAGATCATGGTAGGGAAGAGAGAATAGTTTTGTAGGGGTCAGGAGAAAGTATCTAGCACAAATGGCATAGGGATCATGTTGGTGATGATTCTAGCAAGTGTGGTGAAGGGACAAAGGATACAGAATTTGAGGATTTACATTAGGAAGTAATAATAATGTGATATTTGGTAAGAAGAAAGTTGGGAAGGGGCAGAGAAAGACAGTTAAAAGCAGTTGAATCAATAGATTACTTGCATAGTTGAAAAATTGCTGGAGTCAGGGTACTATAGAAAGTGATTAGCAAAGAAAGAAGGTGCTGAAAAGAGTATGATGTCTAAAATACTTGAAATTGAGATCATGGTTGCAATTATTGTCCAGGTCAATGATATAATGATGGGAATGTGTGACTGAGAAAGATTGAAAAACAAGATAAAAAGAAGAAAGGAAACCCATGCTAGGAGAATTAGTGTACTTGAAAGATCAGCCATATGACTAACAGAACAACACTGATAAGGTAGTTGTAAAGGAATGAGTGAAGTGTCAATATCTTTATGGTAGTGATATAAAGGACTTGTTTATGGCTAGAAAAAGATAAGAGAGGCTTTCATAGATGAATGTAGTGAATTTCAAAGCTGGAAAGTTTCAAGTGTTAAATGATATGGAGAATAAAACAAAGAACAAGGAGAAAATTGATCACTTTCAAGGAAAACCCATGTAAGAAACATGAGATAGCATACAACTACTTGAGAAGCCTGCAAGGAAAAAGTTTTCTGAAAGGGGTGGCAGATATTTTAGTTAATGTAACAAGGTGAAAATTGGATTTGAACATTGGAGAGAAAAGAAAAGTCAAAGACTGTGGTGGTGATAGAGTGTGGGTACCAGAGGTAATAGTAGAAGTGTTTTATGCAGATTAATGAGAGGTGGGATAAGATATGAAATTTAGGATGTAGACAGAAGTGTGGCTGAGATTATTGGGTTTGGGGAACCTTGTGGTGACTGATACAAAACAAAGACATTGAACATGATGAGCTTAATGCAATGATGTCTCATCCGTTTTGTTGAGGTGAAACTGTGAGTTGAGATGGGGATAAAGAGGAGATTGTCCTGTCAAAAACCTGAAGTGATCTTAATTAATTCTTGTTCAAGGTGGCATGGACACTAAGAATAGCACTGTCTTGTCAAGAAATAGCTAATGATTTTGTAACTATCTCAGATTAAAAAATTGAATAAAAAGGAAAACTAGTTTTAGACTGTGTGAAGATATCTTCCAGGTGATAGTGTTGTTATTTTGGTTTTTTTTTTTTTTTTTTTTTTTTTAGTATTTCTTGCTTAGGAATATTTGGTAAGTCAGAAATATGCTTCATTACCTGATATGTATATTATATATGATTTTTGAATGAGACTTAAATATTGTAACTTTTCTCTGTGTCTTTTCAGAAACTAACTTAGCACCTAGTTTTCATGTAAGTGTTTGAAATTAAGAGAGACTCAGAAACAGACATACTTTTCATAGGTAGATATTAATAGAGAGGAATCACTGTAACAGTGTAAGCCTTGTACAGACAGGAAGTGATATTTGTCTCATCAATGTTCTGATCTAGAACAGACACTTTATAATTTTCTCAAAATAAGCCCAGGAAAACCTGAGAGAAGAGGAGTCAATCAATAGGCCACAATGGCTCACCAAGATCCTGTCTTTCATGAACCTTATGTATCCCTGGAAAATAGATGTTTAGAACTTGAGAAAATATACTGTGAGGACAGGGAAAGGATTATGGGAACATTATTCAGGTAAATTTTTATGGAAGAAAGGAAAGGTAGGATTATAAGGACATAGAGGCTTCAATGTCCTTTTCAGTTCATAAATGCAATAAATAGGCATATTTTCTCATTTTAAATATTATTTTTGAATCACATAGATTGACAAAAGAGACTTAGATAAGCCAGTCTAGAATATTTTGCACCTGGTTCCTTGCTCTTGAATTTCTGTTCCTGTTTAGATTTTGGTTGTTAGGTAGAGGGAGATGAAACTCTGACTCTTTGGACTTTGATCTATATGATGGCACAGAACTGGATGCACAGAACTGTTGCATTTATTACATATTCGTGCTTTGTAGGCCTTTTCTTTCCCTCCATAATCATGAAGCACTTAATTCAACACCAAACAAATATATTACCACCTATTAGCTATGAAAATAAGTTCACTAACCTTAAAATAGTGTCTTTTCTACTCTTAGTGTAATATCTCAGCACAGTAAGCATACTGACAAAAGAAGGATAAATAATTAAACTTGTATATTTCTTTAATATAAAATAAACATTTTATATCATCCAATTTTAATTATCATAGCACTTATTACTTTAATAGTTTATAGTTTTCAGTTATAATTTACTTATTTAGAATATCAGAAGGAAGGTTGGGCAATCTACTTCCATAGTGATACCGCCTTAGAAAACCCAAGAAGGGGTCACTATAAGTCCACTCTGACTCCATGGCAGAGTGTTTGGTTTTTTTGGTTTTGGTGTTTACAGTCTATGAAGGAGCCATGGTGATACAGTGGTTAAGTGTTTGGCGAGTATCTGATGGGCCAGTGGTTTGACCTCAGCAGTCATTCTGTGGGAGAAACATGTAAACATTAGAGCCTTGGAAACCCCAAATGTAGTTATTAGGCCAATGGTTTGACCTCAGCAGCCATTCTGTGCGAGAAAAATGTAAACATTACAGCCTTGGAAACCTCAAATGTAGTTAGTTCTACTTTGTCCTATAAGGTCACTATGAGTCAAAATGAACCCAATGTTTATTTATTTATTTATTTTACTTATTTTGGTTTAGCTTATAGTCTTTCTTCTTCCAAGTGAAATACAGTAAAACCTGCAAAAGTTAGAACCACTGTAAGTCAGAAGAAGGAAAGAGATGGAAAACTCAAATATTTTTCACTAAAATGAGTGATAGAAAAGCTGTTCCCTATCACGGCTGGAAAACTTAGGAGACCCAGATAAACAATACAGTCCCATTGAGTTCTGGCTCTCATAAGTTTCCTTGTAATTGTAGGGGACCACGTGTGCCTTGCTAGCTCTGTATATTTAGAGTTTAGAATGAAACTAGTCAGATAATGAATGAATAAAGGGATCAAATGCTACATTTTTAGACTCTTGATCCAGAAGTGCTCTTAGGCAGTGCATTTACTAGAACTTCCTTAAAGGAATACTATACACAAAAGTTCAGCTCTTTGAAGTCTAATGATTTGTGGAAATAATTCTACCATAAACTCAACTCAATTAAACATACTATGAAGCATTTCTACAAAGAACCCAAGCCACATATACCTATAAAATGTATAGGTAGAAACACGAAGTTGAAAATCCAAATATAAATTATAAAATACAGACAGTCCTTGGATTATGAAGGGATCCTTTTCTTAAATCTGTCTTTAAGTTGAATTTTTATTTAAGTTGGAAGAATTAGGCATGGTTTGTGTGAAATTTTTGTCTTAATAAATAGCATTTAGATGGACCTTTCTATGCATACTTTCTTTCTTTTATGCATATTTTCTATACATACTAAGAAATACTTTTGATACACTAAATATTTTCAACATAAAAATATTGTAAAAATAAACATAATGTTTTTATACACATCACAGAATAGCATCAAATTGTTATTATGAACCATGATATGTAACTTGAATTTTTAATAAAACAGGCTTTATAGGGGTTAGTTCATAAATATGGGTTGCACATAAATCAGATATATATATGTATCTACATTTTGTCTATAACTAGATTTCTTTTATAAACACAATTTAAGCATTTTGAGATTATTGTGTCAGAATTCAAAAAAGAAATAACTATCAGGTGCTTAAAACATTCCTTGTTGTTGCTGCGAGCAATAAGGTATATTTTAATTATTGGTTTCTTATTTTAAATGCTTGTATTGAAAAAAATTATAAGAAGATTATTTACTTGAATTTCTCCTCTAATATATGAATATGCATATGTCCAATAATCCTTGCATTATATCTGAGAATTAGTTAAGATAGCTTTGCTTATATTAAGTTTATAGCTCAAAAATAGTAAGTCAGTGGTCTTTTCAAGCACAAAAACAGAATGAGGTCCAACAAATTACTATTGTTATTGTTGTGTGCTGACGAGTCGGCCCCAACAAGTAGCAACCCCTCCTTGGGTTTCTGAGGCAGGATCACTACGGAAGTAAAATGCCTAACCTTTCCTTCAAGGAGTGGCTGGTGGGTTTGAACTGCCAGCTTTCTGGTTAGCAGTCAAGTGTCTTAGGCACTACATTACCAGAGCTCCTAACAAATTACTACTCTATGTGATGTAGACTTTCTCCAAAAATTACTAAAAAAATATAGATACAAATTATATAATGCACGTTAACATTAACTTGAAATGATGCAATTGGCAAACAGATTCATATGATGATGAAGTCAACACTCCCTTAAATATATAATGTATGACAGACCTATTTTATTTCAAAATATATTTTTTTTTT
>NW_006921935.1:2812580-2828054 GCF_000298275.1 Orycteropus afer afer
CTTTTTATGATTTTGAGTTTTGGTCAACATTGCTCTCTCACTTTTTCCAGGATCTATTACTGAGATCTCCCTCCAAGTAGTTGACAGTGATTGCCCGGCACCATCTGGATTCATAGTCTTGCAACCTGAAGAATGCATGGTGTCCCAGTCACTTGGAGTAATTGTTTCCATGTGTCTTTGGTTTTCTTCATTCTTCTTTGCTCTGGATGAGGAGAGACCCATTGTTTTATCTAGATGGCCACTTGCAAGCATTTAAGATTCCAGTCACTACTTGCCAAAGTAGGAAGTGGAACAATGTTTTTGGGTAGTTTGTTATGCCAATTGAGCTTGATGTCCCCTGTGACCATGGTCCCAAGCCCACAGGTCCAATTACTCACTTTCACTGGGGAGCTGGCTGTGGCCAAGAAGTAACTACAACCTTGCCCTTTGTCAGTTCTACTATACACCTGGGATTTCTAACAGAGTATGCATATACCCTTGTAGAAATATTGTCTGCCAACCCTATAAATGGCCATGGATACACTTCCCCCTATATTGTTGTTATGTGCTGTGGAGTCAGACATAACTCATAGCGACCCCTCCTTGGGTTTCTGAGGCGGTATCACCATGGAAATAGATTGCCTAACCTTCCTTCCAAGGAATGGCTGGTAGGTTTGAACTGCAAGCCTTCTGGTTAGCAGTCAAGTGCCTTAGGCACTATGCTACCAAAGCTCCCAAATAGATATACCTAATAGTTCAGCATATCTACCCATCTATCCACCTGTAGATCCATGTTTGCCTTCACTGAAAATGAAGTACTTCATGTGCAGTAAGGTTCATCTTTGTTGTCTGTACCTCCCATGCAATCTCTGTCTTCTTCTTCCTCAATGCCACCATGTTGGTCATTCACATTTGGTACATTGCCCTTCTCTTCACCCAAATCAATACGTGTCTCTACCTATCTAACAGCTTTCCCTCACCTCACCTCCCACTCCTAGTAACCAACAAAGAAAATTTCCTTCCATAGATAAACCTTTCCTTGATTGTTTACAATAAAGGACTGATGTAATATTTGTCCTTCAGTGATTGAGTTATTTCACTAAGCATAATGTCCTCCAGGTTCATCCACATTATATGTTGTGTTGAAGTTGTTGTTGTTGCTGTTGTTAAGTGCCGTCGAGTTGTTTCCGACTCATAGCGACCCGATGCACAGCAGAACGAAACACTGCCCGATCCCGTGCCAGCCCCACAATTCCTGCTATACTTGAGCCCATCATCGCAGCCACCATATCAATCCATCTTCTTGAAGGCCTCCCCCTCTTTCGTCGACCCTCCACCCTACCAAGCATGACATCCTTCTCCAGGGAATGGTCCCTTCTTACATGACCAAAATAGGTGAGAAAAAGTCTGGCCATTCTTGCTTCCAAGGAGCATTCTGGCTGCACTTCCTCCAGGACAGATCTGTTAGTTCTTTTAGCAGTCCATGGTACTTTCAATGTTGTGTTGAAGATACTACATTATTCTTTAGGGTTGCATAGTATTCCACTATGTATATGAACCATAGTTTGGTTATCCATTCTTCTGTTCATGGGCACATGGGTTGTTTCCATCTTTTGGCTATTGTAAATAGTGTTGCAATGGACATGGGTGTGCGTATATCTGTTCTTGTCCTGGCTCTCACTTCTTTAGGATATATATCTAGTAATGGAATGACTAGGTAAAATGGAATTTCTAATTTCAACCTTTAAGGAATCACCATACTGCTTTCCACAGTGGTTTTTATCACTTGACAGTCCCATGAGCAATATACGAGAGTCTCAATGTTTCCACATCTTAGCCAGCATTTGTTATTTCCTGTCTTGGTGTAACTGTAGTTCTGGGGTGAGATGGTTTCTCATTGTTGTTTTGATTTGCACCTTTTGGATGGCTAATGATCATGAACATTTATTCATGTGTTTGCTGGCTGCCTGAATATGCTCTTTGGTGAAATGTCTATTCATGCCTTCTGCCCATTTTTAAATCGGACTATTTGTGCCTAAGGCACTTGACTGCTAACCAGAAGGCTGGTGGTTCAAACCCACCAGCCACTCCTCGGAAGTAAGATGGGGCAATCTACTTCCGTAGTGATTCCACCTCGGAAACCCAAGGAGCGGTTGCTATGAGTTGGGTCTGACTCGACAGCACATAACAACAACATTTGTCTTTGTGTTCTTGAAGTACTGGAGTTTTCTATAAATTCTAGAGATAAGCCACTTGTCAGATATGTCATTGTTAAATATTTTTTTCCTAATTTGTTGGTTCTCTTTTGACTCTTGGAGAAGTCTTTGGAAGGACATCTATATATAATTTTTAGATGGTCCCATTCACCTAGTTTATCTTCTGCTGTTTGTGCATTTTGGGTTATGCTTGATAGTCTATTTATGCTATATGTTAGGGCCCATAAATTTGCCCCTAGTTTTTCCTTGAGGAACTTTACAGTTTTGGGTTTCGCATTTAAGTCTTTGATCCATCTGGAGTTAGTTTCTGTGTATAGTGTGAGGTGCAGGTCTTGTTTCATTTTTCTGCAAATGGACATCCAGTTTTACCAGCACTGTTTATTAAACAGACATTATCTTTCCCCTTTAATAGATTTTGTCCCTTTTTCAAAGATCAGCTGACCATAAGACGATGGATCTATTTCTGGGTTCTCAATTCTATTCCATTGGTCTATGTGTCTGTCACTGTATAAATACCAGGCAGTTTTGACTACTGTGGGTATACAGTAGGTTTTGAGATCCAGCATTGTGAGATCTCTTACTTTGTTCTTCTTCTTCAATAGTGCTTTCCTAATTTGAGATCTCTTTCCTTTCCATATATAGTTAGTGATTGTTTTCCTATATCCTTAAAAAATGTTGATGGGATGTGGATTGGGATTACAGAAAATGTATAGATTGCTTTGAGTAGAATTGACATTTTCACAATGATCAATATTCCTATCCACAAGCATGATATGTTTTTCCACTTATGTAGATCTCTTAGGGTTTCTTGAAGTAGTCTTTTATCCTTTTCTTTATACAGGTTTTTTTGTGTCCCTGGTAAGATTTTTTCCCAAGTATTTTATTTTTGTTGTAGCTATCGTTAATGATATTGATTTCCTTATTTCTTTTTCAGCAATCTCTTTGCTGGTGTAGAGGAATCCTACTGATTTTTGGATGTTGATCTTGAATCCTGCCACAATGCTAAATCTCTAAATTAGTTCCAATAGATTTTTGACTGAGTCTCCTAGGTTTTCTAGGTATAGGATCATAGCATCAGAAAATAGGGATAGTTTGACTTCTTCCTTACCAATTTGGATGCCTTTGAATTCTCTTTCTTGCCTTATTACCCCAACTAGGACTACTAATACAATGTTATATAGAAATGGTGATAGAGGACATCCTTGTCTGGTTCCAATTGGCAAGAGAAATGGTTTTAGTCTCTCTCCACTGAGAATAATGTTGGGGGTTGTTTTTGTATATATGCCCTTTATTATGTTGAGGAATGTCTCTTCTATTCCTATTTTGCTGAGAGTTTTGATCAGGATGGGTGTTGGATTTTATCATATGCCTTTTCTGCATCAACTGATGTGACCATGTGGTTCTTTATCTTTGTTTTATTTATGTGGTGTATAATGTTGATTGTTTTTCTAATGTTGAACCATCCTTGCATACCTGATATGAGCCCCACTTGGTCATAATGAATGATTTTCTTGATATATTGTTGGAGTCTATTGGCTAGAATTTTGTTGAAGATTTTTGCATCTATATTCATGAGGGAGGAGCTCTGATAGCTTAGTGCCTAAGGTACCTGGCTGCTAGCCAGAAGGCTGGCAGTTCAAACCCACCAGACACTCCTCAGAAGGAAGATGGGGCAATTTACTTCCGTAGTGATACTGCCTCAGAAACCCAAGGAGGGGCCGCTATGAGTTGGGTCCTACTCGACAGCACATAACAACAACAACACAATATTCATGAGGGATATTGGTCTTAGTTTTCCTTTTGAGTGATGTCTTTGCCTGGTTTTGGTATCAATGTTATGGTTGCTTCATTAAATTTAGGAGGATTAAGTTAAATTAAATTTAGGAGGATTCTGTCCTTTTTTGTGTTTTGGAATAGTTTGAGTAGGATTGGTTTCAGTTCTTCTCTGAATGTTTGTTAGAATTCTCCATTGACACTGCCTGAGCCAGGACTTTTTTTTGTTTGGTAATTTTTTGATGACCTATTTAATTTCTTCTTTTGTTATGGATCTGTTCAACTTTCCCACATCAGTCTGTGTTTGTTTACATAAGTGTTGTGTTCCTAGAAATGTGTCAATTTCTTCCAGATTTTCAAATTTGCTAGAATACAGTTCTTCATAGTATCCTGATATTATCCTTTTTTCTTGAGTTGGTTCTGTTGTGATGTCACCCATTTTTTTTCTTATTCAGGTTATTTGTATTCTCTCCCTCTTTTCCTTTGTTAAATTTGCCAGTGGTTTGTCAATTTTATTAATCTTTTCAGAAAACCAACTTCTAGTCTTGTTCAATTTTTCTATTGTCTTTCTATTTTCTATTTCATTAGTTCTGCTCAAATCTTTATTATTTACTTTCTTGTGGTGATTGTAGGCTTTCTTTGCTGCTCTTTTTCTAATTGTTGGAAATATTGGCTTAAGGTGTTGATTTTGGCTTGTTCTTCTTTTTTGATGTGTGCACTTATTGATATAAATTGGCCCCTGGTCACTGCTTTTGCTGTGTTGCAAAGATTTCTGTATATTGTGTTTTTATTCTCATTTTATTCAAGGATTTTTTTTTTTTAATTTCATTTTTATATTTCTTCTATTCTCAAGTTATTTTTGAGGAGGGTTTTGTTCAGTTTCCATGTGTTTGCTCTTTTTCCATTAATCTTCCTATTGTTGATTTCTAATTTGATAACATTTTGTTCTGAGGAGATGCTTTGCTTTATTTCAGTGTTTTAAATTTATTAAGGTTTGTTTTATGGCCTAATATATGGTCTATCATGGAAAACGTTCCATGTGCACTGGAAAATAATGTATATTGTGCTGTTGTTGGGGGAAGTGCTATGCAGATGTCTATAAGGTCAAGTTGGCAGATTATATTGTTTAGTTAGCTCTTTTGCATCTTTGTTAAGTTTCTTTACAGTTGGTCTAACTTTCCTTGAAAGTGGTGTTTTAAAGTATCCCACTATAACTGTGGAGTCATCTATATGCCTCTTCAAGTCTTTTGAAGTCTGATTTATGTATTTTCGGGCTCTTGCATTGGGTCCATAGATAATTATTATGGTTATATCTTCTTGTTCAATAGACACTTTAATCATTATATAATTCCTTCTTTGTCTCATATGGTAGTTTTTGTCTTGAAGTCAATTTGATTATGAAGTAACATTGCTGCACCTACTCTTTTTGGTTGCCATTTGCTTGATATATCTTTTTCCAACCTATGATTTTTGGTCTATTTTTGTCTTTGTCTCTAATATGTGTCTCTTGTAGACAGAATATTGATGGGTTATGTTTTCTTATTCAGTCTGCAACTCTCTGTCTCTTTAGTGATGCATTTAATCCATTGACATTCAGTGTCATTATTGACAAGTATGAATTGGTTGCTGTCATTGTGCTATGTGTTTTTTCATGGTGTTCCTGGTTTCTTTGTTCCATTTAATTTTCTGTGCTGAGCTCATTCTGTTTATGAATTGTGTTACAATTTCCTTTGTTGCTGTTGTTTTAATATATGCTAAACATTTGTGCTTGTCCTCTTTTTTTTTTTTTTAATTATGATGTTAAGGTTTATCATTTTTCTTTGAGGTTACCCTGTGATTTACAATTTTTTACCAAGTTTAGAACAGACCATTCTGTCTTCCAACTCTCTTGACTTCCTCACCATTTAGAAGTTTTGTAACTGCCCTATTTTTTCCCTCTTTTTTGGTTTGTGGTTGTCTTCATCTGCCAATTGATGTTTCTGGTTCCCTGTTTACAATCTTGTAAGCTTATTTTACTTTGGATACTTCCATAGCTGTGTTGGTCTCTAGATTATGTCATCTTGTGTATTAATAGTCAGTCATTGTTTGCTATTATTGGTTTTCTGTTGAAAGGACTCCCTTTAGTATCTCCTGTAAGGTTGGTCTGGTTTTAACAAATTCCCTTAATTTCTACTTATCTGGAAATCTCCTAATTTCACCATCATATTTAAGGGACAATTTTACCAGGTATATTATTTTTGGTTGGAAATATTTCTGTTTGAAGGTTTTTTATATATACCATCTCACTGCCTTCTAGCTTGCATGGTTTCTGCTGAGAAATCAGAGCTTAGTTTTATTGGTTGTCTTTGTAAGTAACTTTTGTTTTTCCCATGCTGCTTTCAGGATTCTTTCTTTGTCTTTGGTTTTGATGAGTTTGATGATGATATACATCTTATTGGTGTCTTCCTGTTTGGAATTCATTGGACTTCCTGAATTAATATATTCTCATCTTTCATCATATCAGTGAAGTTCTTTTCCTACAAATCTTGGACAATTTTCCCAGTGGTTTTATTTTCCTCTTCCTGTTCTGGAATTCCAATGACACATAGATTATTCCTTTTAATAGTATCCCACATGAACCTTAGGCTTTCTTCGTTTTGTTTTGATCTTTTCTGATTGATCCCTTTTTAAAGAATTACTCAGGAATTTGTCTTTAATCTCCTTCATTCTGCCTTCCATTGATTCACTTCTACTGCTTTACCCTTTTACTATGTTATCTATTTCTGAAAATTCAGTGTTAACCTTCTGGATTTCTATCTGTAGATTTTCTATCATTTCTAATTTTTCATTTATATTTTAATTTTGGTCTTATATTTTCTTCTGAAATTTTTTATCCTTTTTTCTGTGTTTTCCTTATTTTTTTTCTGTGTTTTCCTTGACCTTTCTCTCAATACCATGAAGATACTTAAATATAATTCTTATGAATTCTTTGTCAGGGAGTTTTGATGTTGTTTCTTCCTTAGCGATGTGTTCTGGGTCTGTATTCTTCTCCCTTGTTTCTACAACTTTATCTTGCTTCATTTTGTGCACCGTGATGATCTGTTCTCTCTCAGATATTGTGATGCTGTTGTATTTAGATCTCTCTTAACTGCATATGAAGAGCAGCTAAGGATGAGTCAGGCTCTTCTTGTTGTTCGTTTATCATTAGCCAGTTGCTGGAGAAGTAAGTGGTGGCTCTCAGTCATTAAATGGAGCTCTAGGATGTGTGGATGTACTTGTGTCTTATGGGCACAGTTGCTGTCTCCCACTCAGTTAGATGAAAACAACAATTAAAAATAAAATTAAAAAAAAAACCACACTGCATAAACACATGGGAACAATCATCAAAAAGAGAAAAGAAAAGAATAAGAACCACAATATCTGGGGAGCGGAAAATAAAAGAGTAGGTGAATAATGAAGAAAAAAATAGGAAAAATGCAAGAAGAAAAACAAGGATTAGGGTTAACAACATGAAAAAAAAAAGTTGGAATCAGGAACACAGACAAGAGAAAAATCTAAAAATTAGAACCTGGGAAGAGAAGAATAAAGAATAATAATAAAAAGGACAGAAGAATAAGAACAAGAAGGAGAAAGAGAAGAAGATGAAGAAGAAGAAGAAGAGGAAGAAGATTAAGAAGAATAAAGATGAGAATTATTTTAAAACAGACAAAAAGAAAAAAAAAAAAATTGGGCAGGGTAGTGCAGGGCACCCAGGCTCTGTCTGAGCCCACTGACTGGGACTGAATTCCTTCTTACCAAGAAGGTGGGTGAGTGAGGGATGGCTGCACCACTGTTCACCAAGAGGGTGTGGGATTTAAGATTACAAGGGGACTAGCACCCCTTTCCAGTCTTTAGTGTCCTGAATTTTGTTGCAGTTCCTCCCAAGTGTATTAAGTCCCTGGAGTCTGGGAGAATACTGTCAATTTCAGTATCCAAAATGGTCGAACTGCTTGTAAACATTCAAAATGGCTGCAACCTTCAGACAGAGAAAAGTCCACAACTCAGCCCACCTTCCTATTTGTTGCTTCCCCTTTTATTCCCCAACCACCAGTGCAGTCCTCCATGCTGTCCTTGGCTAGCAGCTTGATTTTTAGGTTAATTCTTAAGTCCTAACACCACTCAGCAATATTCAAGCTATCTGTGTCATCATGGTTGCTGCCCAACCACAGCTCTGTAAGTCTCCTTTTTTGGTGTTTTCATGCAAATTCTTCTACTGGTTGGAGTTTAGTCCACTTCTATATCTTTCCCTTCAATGCTCAGGGGTCCAGGATTATCTTCTGTATCTGTGTTAATTTGTTCCCCTTTTCTTTGTTGAAGAGAGTCTGTGGAGTCTTTCTGCCTATTCCTCCATCTTACCAGAACTCTAAAAGTTAAATTCTTATGTTCATCAAGAGACTTCTCCAACAGTAAAAACAGAACCTACTGATTGACAAAAAATATTTGGCAGTGATATAGCCAACAAAGGAATCATTTCTAAAAATTGTGGAAAACTTCAACACCTCAAACATCAAAAAGACAATCATTACAATTCAAAAACTGGACAAAGAATATGAACAGATAGTTCACCAAAGAAGAATTTTAGGCAGGTGACAAACATGATGATATGTACATGATCAATAGCCATTAAAGAGATGTAAATCAAAACAACAATGAGATATTATCTCACCCCAGCATAGTAGCAAAGTTCAAAAAGACAGAAAACAACAAATGCTGGTGAGGATGTGGGGAGACTAGAACTCTCATTCACTCTTTATGGGACTGTAAAATGTTACAACCATTGTGGGAAACATATGTTGTTTCCTTAAAAAATGGAAATATAAATTCCATTTGATCCAGCAATTCCACTGCTATGAATAGATCTTAAATAGTCAAGATCTAGGACATGAATATATATCACAGCACTATTTTTCTGTAGCAAAGTGATGGAAACAAGCTAAGAGCCCATAAATAGATAATGGCTACCCAAACTATGTACACACACAAAATGGAATAGTATGCAACATTATAAAATAATGAAGAATCAACTAATCACCTCATAATTTGGATGAAATTGGAGGACCTGTTATTGAGAGAAATAAGTCGATCATAGAAGGACATATAGTGTATGAATCCATTATTATAAAAAGCAAGGAAGAGTTTACAAAAGGAAGGTCATTTTTCTTGTTGGTTACCAAGGATGGGAAGGTGGGGAAAGGAATTAAAATAGATGAATAGTTAAGTTAAGAACTCCACCAAGAAGACTAACATATGTATCATGAAGATCCCAGAAAGAAAAGAGAGAGAGAGAGAGAGAGAGAGAGAGAGAGAGAGAAAGAAATAGATAGAAATGACATTTGAAGAAACAGGAGCAGAAAACTTTTCAGATTTGATAATGCACATACAACCACAAATCCAAAAAGCTCAGTGAACTCCAAGTAAGGCAATCTGAAATATATCCTAAAGGAGACACATAATTCAATTCTTGAAAATCAAAGATAAAGAGATAAAGAGAATGCCAAGTGTCTTGGTTATCTAATACTGTTATAACAGAAATACCACAAGTGGATGGCTTTAACAAACAAGAATTTATTCTTTTACGGTTTAGGAGGATAGAAGTCCAAATTCAGAGATGCAGCTCTAGGGGCTGAGTGAAGGCCGCTTGACCTTGGGCTTCAGCTCTGCCTCATTTTTCAAGGTCCCCTGGAGGCGGAGCTGATCTCATTCAGATGCTTGCTGCTATGGCTGACAAACCCAAGTTTGGCAGGTAAAATGCACAATCCCAACATCAGCAGGCAACATGGCATGCCACTAGTTCAACTCTAGAAACTACATATGAAGATGTGGCCAAATGTAGGATCCAAAATGTGCCAACAAGCTAGAGACCTTCCTCATAGCTTCCTCATATATACTGGAAGCAGGGCACATCCTGAAAATAACTAGTTAGCTGCTCAAAGCCAAGTAAACTGTGGAGCTGATTCCAATCTCATCATGGGGAATAACTGCATCCAGCTGCCAAGCTATTCAAAGTGAAGGCCCAACCGAGCTGACACATAACCTTAACTATCCCACCTAGGAATGAATTTAAACAGGAAGGCAAATAATTCACACACTGAAAACAATAAATCATTGCTGAAAGGTATTAAAGAATATCTAAATAAAAGGAAAAACTTCCCATGTTTATGAGTTGGAAGAAATAATATTCTTAAATTGTGAATACTAAGCAAATCATTCTATAGATTCAATGCAATCTCTGTCAAAGTTCCAACAGCCTTCTTTTAAAAGTGGAAAAGATAATCTCAAATTTACATGAAATTTCAAGGGACTCTGGATAGTCAGTGCAGTCTTAGGAATGAAGAATAAAGCAAGAGAACTCATACTTCTAGTTTCAAATTGTACTAAAAAGATGCAGTAACCAAAACATGCTGGTACTCATATAATGATAGACATATAGACTAATGGAATAAAATTCAGAGTCCAGAAATAAACCCACACATCTAGGGTGAACTGATTTTTGGTAAGGGTACTAATTCTGTCCATTTTGGAAATAATAGTCTTTCCAATAAATGGTACTGGAACAACTGCATCTCCATATACAAAAGATTGAAGTTGAACCCATACCTCACACCACATATAAGAATTAACTCAGATTGTATAAAAAACTAAATGTAAGAATTAAATCCCTAAAACTCTTAGAACAAAACCTAGGGCAAATGTTTTAGGAACTAATTTTCAATAATGAATTCTTAGATATGACACCAAAAGCAAAAGCAACAAAATAGGTAAACTGGACTTTATCAAAATTAAAAACTTTTTGTAACATACATCTTTAGCAACAAAGTAAAGACATAACCTACAGAAGGGGAAAAATATTTGGCAACTATGCATTTTATGAGCTTAATACACAGAATATATTAATAACTCCATCAACTCAGTAGCAAAAAGACAAACTACTGAATTAAAAAAAAAAAAAAAAGTCAAATTACTTGCATAGACATTTTACCATGAAAATACACAAATTGTCAAAAAGCACAAGAAAAAAGATATTCAAGGCCATTGGTGATATGGAAAATGCAAATTCAAACCACAGCGAGATATCACATCTTCCCCACAAAGGGAGCTATGATTAAAAAAAAAAAAAAAGTCAGAAAATAAAAAGTTTTGTCAAAGATATAGAGAAATTGGAGACCTCATTCATCGCTGGAGGGACTGTAAAATGGATCAATTTTTATTAAAAAACAACTCACTCAAAATGGTAAACAGAATTATCCTATAACTCAACAATTCCACTCTTAGTAATATACACCAAAGACCTGAAACAGGGACTCAAAGAGATACTTGTACACAAAGTATTTGTATTGTATTATTCACAATAGCCAAAAGGTGGAAATGACACAAGTGTTCATCAAAAGATGAATGAGTTAAAAAAATGTAGTATATACAAACAATGGAATATTATTCAGTTATAAAGAGATACAAAATTATTTTGTATGCTACAACATGAATTCACCGAAAACATTAATGTGTGTGAAATAAGTCAGACACAAAAGAATTGAATTATTCCACTTACAGAAAATAACTGGAAATTTCAAGTACACAGAAACTAAATTTATTAGTGGTTACCATGGGAGACTAACCAAAAACCAGCCAAACACACTGCTGTAGAGTCAGATCCAACTCATAGTGACCCCTCCTTGGGTTTCTGAGGCATTATCACTATGGAAGTAGATTGCCCAACCTTCATTCTAAGGAGTGGCTGGTTAGTAGTCAAATGCCTTAGGCACTACACCACCAGAGCTCCTCCATGGGAGACTAGGAGAGAAAAAATGCTTTAGGGGTATTAAGCTTCTCTTATTGTTGTTAGGTATTTGTTAAAAGTCTCTTTTCAAGTGATAAAAAGCCTGGAAAAGGATAGTAGTGATGATTGCACAACATGGTGAACAATATGGTGTTAGGTGCCATCTAGTTGGTTCTGACTCAGAAACACTATGTATAACAGAACAATACACAACCTGATAGATGACATCAAAATTGTTGTTATGTGTGAGCACGACTAAGACCATGGCTACAATTGGCTCGATCCAAGCTATGGTATTTTCAATAGCCTCATAAGAATGTGAAAGCTGGACAAGGAAAAAGGAAGACTGAAGAAGAGTTGTTTTTGAGTTATGATGTTGGTAAAGAATACTAAAAGTACCATGGACTGCCAGAACAACTAACAGATCTGTCTGGAAGAAATGCAGCCAGAGTGCTCCTGGGAAGCGAGGATAGCCAGACTTCATCTCACCTATTTTGGTCATGTTGTTAGAAGGGACCATTCCATGAAGAGAGAGATCATGCTTGGTAAAGGAGAGGGTCATCGAAAAAGGGATAGGTCCTCAACGAGATGAATTGACACAGTGGCTGCAACGATGGTCTCAGATATAGCAAGGATTGTGAGGCTGGTACTGGACTGGGCAGTATTTCATTCTGCTATTCATAGAGTTGCTATGAGTTGCAGCCAACTAGATGGCATCTAAAAATGACAACATCCTTCTTTGTTTCCAATTTTCACATTCTAATCACCAGTAACTATCAATGCATCTTGATTGCATGTTTGATCAATTTCAGACTGAGGAAGTTGATAAAAACTTCAATATTTTCATCTTTGGCATCACTTGTTAATAATTTTGAATAATACTCATATTAACAGGTCTTCCTTGTAGGTTTATTGATTTTATCCTAGCACTGTACTTCAGAATAGATCTTGAAAAATTCTTGTTGTCTATGAATGAAGCATCATTCCGTATGTCATTCCTAGCTTAATAAACCTTATATTATACAATTCAAAATATCAATAAAATTCAGCTCACTAATGCCTAGGATATAGATATCTGTGTGCTCCATTTCACTTTTGATGACTTCTATTTTCCCAAGATTCATATTCCATAGATTTCATGTTTTCATATTAGTGGATTTGTGCAGTTGTTTCTTCTTTTGAGTCTTGCTATACCATCACATGAAAGTCCTGAAAGCTCTTCTCCATCCATGTTATTAACATTTATTGTGTACTGAGGAGTCAATGTTAATCATTCATCCATATTATTAATATCAACTGTATATTGAGGGGGAGCTCAGGTGGCATAGTGTCTAAGGCATTTCACTGCTAACCGAAGGCTGGTAGTTCAAACGCACCAGCCACTCCTCAGAAGGAAGACTGAGTAATCTACTTCTGAAGAGATACCGCCTTGGAAACCCAAGGAGGGGTCACTATGAGTCAGAATTGATTTGACGGCAGTGAGTTTGATTTTTGGCATATTGAGGAGGAAGCTCTTCCTTGGTTCCTTGCAACCTGAGGGGCTCATCTTCCAATACTATATCAATGTTCCACTTCTATTTCTAAGCTTTTCACAGGCCAATTTTTTTAGGAGGAAATCACCAAGTTTATTTCCTAATCTGTTTTATTCTGCAAGGTCCATTGCAACCTGTCCATAATGTGTGACCCTTCAGGTTTTTGAAATACCAGTGGCATAGCTTTCAACATCACAGCAACATGTAAGCATCCACAGTACAACAAACTGACAGATAAATGGTGGGATGAATGTAAGCAATGCCAGTAAATCGCATACATAAAAATGGCTCAACTGGCAAATGTTTGTTATATATTTTTCAATACAATTAAGAAAATAACTTGCTAAGATTTTATTATATTTGTATTTATTAATTTGAGAACTGATATATACATTTTAAATTGCATACCTCCCTATGAACATATTACGTCTTCATTTATTGAATTATCTTCATAAATGTCATGTGCACTCTTCATTAGATAAATCCAAGTAGTTTATAGTTTTTCTTGCTAATGTAATCTCATCTCATTTTATATTGTATTTTGTTATTGGTAATTCCTAGTAAATAGAAAAGATATCAGGTTTTATAGTTTGACCATGCAAAATTTTTGATGCTTCTTCTGTTTCCTAAAACTATCTATAGATTCTCTTTTCATTCCTTGCATTGATAAGTATGCCAACTACAAATTTAAAATACATATATATGTTTAAAGGAGCTCTGGTAGCATAGTGGCTAAGGCAGTTGGCTGTTAACTAGAAGGCTGGTGGTTCAAACCCAGGAGCCACTCCTCAGAAGGAAGGTTGGGCAATCTACTTTCATAGTGATACTTCTTCAGAAACCCAAGGAGGGGTCGCTATGAGTCAGGTCTGACTCAATGGCACATAACAACAACAACAACATATATGTTGAAAATATGTATATCTTCTCTGACAATCTTGATTTTTCTAATTAGTTTATATACCTAATTTTCCAGTTTTTAGAAAATGATTTTGCTCATTTGTGGTAAATATGGGCATTCTTGTAGTATATATGGGCATTTTTGTCCCTTTCTCAGGAGGAAGATTGGGCAATCTATATCTGTAGAGATATGACCTTGGAAAACCAAGGAGGGGTCACTATGAGTCACACCTGACTTGGTGGCAGTGAGTTCAGGTTTTTGGTTTTGTCCCTTTAGTCTCTTATGAGAATCTTTTACAAATGTATTTATTTGCTCTGATGCTTATACTCTTTTTCTGGAGTATGTTTATATTCAATATCAAACTAAAGAAGATCTTATCCTTTGCTCATTTTGTAAGATTTTCTTTTTATCTTTAATTTTTGTGCTTATGAAATTATTTTGATCAATCAATATTTTCTATTAATATTTTATTGAAATCTCTGTGTAATTATTCATATTAAACTCTTAATTTTATTAATCAATCTCTTATTGAGACATTCCAACACAAAATAGCTTGTATTCATGGGATAAAATATACTTAAACATAATTAATAAAATTTAACAAAATTTGAAATACATTTGGCAATTGAATCAGTGTTATCAAATTTTCACATAAGGATATTTTGCTTACAATTTTCTTCTTGTGATGTTCTGTTGAATTATGTCATGAAAAATTTACTAGTTTCATAAACTGAATAATATTTTCCAAATTTCTTTTTCCTAGATAAATTTGGAGAGGTAGAAAGTATCTGCTTCTTAAAAGTTTGATAGACATTGTCACAAGATCATGTGTTCTATCCTGACCATCATACAGCCAGGCAATCAAAACCCAGAACTAATCTATAACTTTTTTACTTGGATTTATATACATATCCCAATCACAGTCCTTTCCCTGTTCTGTAGTCCCATTTGTGACCATGATGGACTGCCTTACCATCAGTCATGAGCTTATGATTATTTCCTTTGATCCGTATTATATATAATGAGAACCACGACTGGGATTCAGCAGATTCCATCAGCTCCTACAATGAGTACAGGTTGATGGTTTTCCTTAACCAGATGATGTCTTGTTTTTTTTTTTTTTTTTCTTGTTTAAGACTTAGTAAAATAAGGGCTGCCGCAAGATGGCAGACTAGGCAGAAGGATTGTACAGACCCTCTTCAACAAAGAAAAGGGAAACCAATTAACACAGACACAGAAGATAATCTTGGACCCCTGAGCCTTGAAGGAAAGGATGAAGAATTG
>NW_006921935.1:2837143-2838683 GCF_000298275.1 Orycteropus afer afer
AAAAAAAAAAAAAAAAAAGACTTAGTAAAATAGTCTCTATGGGAAGAGGAACAACAACAACAAGATAGAACTTGGTTATAAACTGCTTTGTTCTGAGACTTTTGTCAAGGAGTGTTAAGTTTGGGGAGTGGCGATTGATTCTCATTCCAAGTTTCAGATGCTTATTTTACTATTCATATTAGTTACAATTACTAGAATCTGAGCTTATTATAAATTTTCAGTAATTTAGTCATTCTGATAAACCAAACCCACTGCTGTCCAGTCAATTCAACACACAGCGACCACTCCTTGGGTTCTGAGGCAATATCTCTATGGAAGTAGATTGTCCAATCTTCCTTCCAAGGAGTGGCTGGTGGATTTGAACCACCAGCCTTCTGATTAGCAGTCAAATGCCTTAGGCACTATGCCACCAGAGCTAGTATATTATATTTTACAAGTCAATTTTCACATGATGCTATTTATATTACTGAAAAGTGTTTCCTAGAAATGGATTACTTCATGATTACTGTTTATTCCCCTAACCCCCTTTTTTGTTAATAGATATTTACTCCAGGATTTTATTTATCATAATGTTTTCCTGCAACAATTGTTTTTGTTATGGTTAATTTTTACTGTCAATATTTATTTATCTTCTTGTAGGTAATGTCTTTTTTTTATCATTGGATTTGCTTTGGGCTTATTTTCTTTTCAACTTGTTTAATTTTTTATGTTAGTCCTTTATTTTCTGGAAAAAAAATATGTTCACCTTTATAAAATACATTTAAACACTACTTAGGAGTTCTGGTAGTGTAATGCCTAAGGCACTTGACTGCTAACCAGAAGGCTAGCGGTACAATCCCACCAGCCACTTCTCTGAAGGAAGGTTGGGCAATCTACTTCTATAATGATACTGCCTCAGAAACCCAAGGAGGGGTTGTTATGAGTTGGGTCAGACTTGACAACAAATAACAACAACTTGAGTCAATTGCCATACAGATTTTTCTAATTTATTACTTATTGTTGTAAATGAAGGACTGTTTAGAAGTATGTTTGTGGTATTTGTGTGTCAACTTGGCTGGGCCTCGTTGAGTGGCTGGGCAGCTGGATATTGTATACCCCATGATGAGACTGGTAATCAACTCCATGGTGGAATCTACTGTGAGAAGCTGAGTATCTTCCTTAGAGATGTGGTCTGCTTCCTGTATTTAAAGAGAAGCCTTGGGGAATGGTCTCTAGCTTATGGCATGCTTGGACCCTGCATATAGCCATGCTATTATTCAGCAGCCTGCCATGCTCTGCCGACCTTGGGACTTTCAAGGACTTGTGTTAATGGCCTGCCGTGTGGTTTGGTAACATTGGGACTGTGCCTTTTCACTTGTCAACCTTGGGCTTGTCAGTCTCAGCAGCCAGCAGCTAGTTCCAGTGGGCTGGGAGCAGGAGGCAGAGCTGCAGCCCAAGGTTGAGGGACTTTTACCCAGTCCCTAGAGCCTGGCACTTTGAACTCGGACTTAAAGCCTCCAAGCTGTAAGAGAATAAACTCCTGTTCGTTCAAGCATCCCCT
>NW_006921935.1:2838783-2861359 GCF_000298275.1 Orycteropus afer afer
GGTATATTCTTGTCAGAGCGGCACTAGGTAACCAGAAAAATGTTATTTTGTTTCCATAAATATTACATTTTTACTTTTTGTACAATTAATTTTAATGTTTTATATTATTATTATTATTAAGGAAATCAGTGTGCACAATGCTCAGTCTCAGGAATTTATTAAAACATCTTGGTGCCAATTACATGGCCAGTTTAAAGTATAATTATCAGATCACAAACTAACTCCAGGCTGCTAATCTAATGGCTAGTTTTTAACCTCCTCTTACCTGACCTATAGGTAGCAATTAAAACTAACCTCCATGAAGTACTTTCTTCACTCTGCTTGTTATTGTGTGCCATCTAATAGATTCCAATTTATAGTGACACTATAGGACAGATTAGAACTGCCCCACAGGGTTTTCTAAACTATAATCTTTCCCTGAGAAGATCACCAGGTCTTTTCTCCCACAGAGAGGCTGGTGGGTTCAAACTGCAGACCTTTCTCTTATCAGCCTCTCACTTAACCATTGCACCACCAGGACTTATTTCATTTGTCTCAGAGTGGTTTATTCTTCACCTCCACTTGCTTTTAGATAAGCATCTAAAAATTGGAAACACCAAAGCTGAGTTTCTGAGTTTCTCCTCTATGTCTCCTGCTCCTCTTCTAGTTTTCTGTCTCATTAAACAGAAATTACTTGTTATAGTAGCAAAGACCAAAATCTTGAGAACATTGTGAACTCCTTAGTTTATACGTGTACTGTAAACTCAATCTTTATAATACATCTAGGAACAGACCATTCTGTAATTACCACCTTGGGTAAAACAATATCATCTCTCACCTAGATTTTTTCAATTGCTTCCTAATTAGTCTCTAGCTTCTATCTTTGCCCCCAACATACTATTCTTGACATAGCAGCCAGAGTGATCCTATTAAAGTTAAATCACTTTCCTGCTCAAAACACTCAGCCAAAATCTGTATACTTAGTCCCAAATTTCTTATTATAATCCAAAGCTCAAAGCAAACTTCCCCAATCAAATTCATGAAAATCCTTTCTTCAAACAATTATACCTTTACTAATGAACAGCACACAAATATAGACACATACAAATATGGAACTTGTTAACAGAATGTTTTACTATTGTGCTTACTTCCTTTATGTCATTTTCCCAAACTTCTCCACTAATAAATAAATACATAAATATATATATAAATAAATAAATAAACTTAATTTGAAAGACCTACATCTCTGTTTTCTCAAAATTTTGTACTACTCATTGGTGCTAGGTTTTATCAAAATGGATTATAATTATATAGTTTTTCCCTAAATGTATATCTGAATGAAGAGATGAGCTCTTTTGCAGAAGACATCTTTATATGTATCAGTTTATGACTCTCAATATGTATGAGGTATAAAACTACAAATTCAGAATTCTCAAGTATATTTCTCTGTTTTAACACTTTGATTTTTTTTTTTCTTTTGTTTTGTATCATAATTGTGCATCCAGACCTTTGACTATCATAGCTTCACTCTTGATACAAGATCAAGATTGGTGGTATCTCAGTTATTTCAATTATTTCACTTAATGTCACATATCAAAATAGTTTACTGAATGAATATGGAGTTAAATTCTTTTGAGCAGGTATAGAAATATTCTTTTAGTAAATTCACATGATTCTAGAAATGCCTCATTTTCCTGTGGCTCTTAAATATATGGCTCTAATTAAAGTCTGCCTAGTCCAATCTCCGGGAGCTCTGGTAGCATAGTGGCTAAGACACTTGCCTGCTAACCACATGACTGGCAGTTCAAACCCACCAGCCACTCCTCGGAAGAAAGGTTGGGCAATCCTACTTCCGTAGTGATACTGCCTCAGAAACCCAAGGAGGGGTCGCTATGAGTCGGGGCCGACTCGACGGCACATAACAACAGCAACAGTCCAATCTCCTGTCAGAGTTCAATAACCTTGTGTACTCTTAAGTGCAACCACTAATGAAAGATTTGTGACCAACTTATAGGCAGAATTGTTTCTCTCATGTCTGGGATATCTCTGGTCATGAATATGATGTAATAACCCATTTTAGACCATAGTGATTTCAACTGACCTTAATATTCTGTTGGTTTAATTCAGGAACACAAAAAAAAGGCTGAGTGTTTTCTAATGGTGTCATCTGAATAATAAAACAGAATGCCTACCTCTGTAATATCTCCCCCTGTGAACATGGTCCTGGTCTCTTCTGAAGTTTGTCTTACTCATACTCATTTGAAACATGCATTGCTTCACTTATATCCACTTATCACAAAAGCTCATTTTCTTTGAGGCTTCCAAGTTTTAATATGTGCTCAAAGTAGGGATGTAATTGTTTTTTGTTAGGTGCTGTGGAATCAAGATTACTGGTTCACCATTCACAGAAAAACAAAAATTAACTTGTCATAAGTATCAACACCTTTTTTTTTTTTCTGTTTTGTATTAAGATCTAATGCAAAATAATAACTAATACATTTCCTTAGGAGAGTAAATATATTAAGTGTGGGTTTAATTAACTATTCTTCTGTGGAGAAATAACAACATTCTTTAAGAATTTCCCTATGTAACACTCTACAGACTTCTAAAAGAACTTTAATTACTAAGTTAATTTCACTTCCAGCTCCCCTGCCTTTCTGTATTACTGGATTACATGATTTGGAATATTCAGAGTCTTTGCCAAAAATCAAATCTGATTAATTACCATTCCTTCTAATTAAGCCATTAATTAGGTAGAATTTATATGATTCCTTCATATTTCTGAATAATGAATGAGTAGCTCTTGGTACTGATGTGTTCATTTGTTACCATCTTGTTCTTAGAAGCTTAAGGAGCAAATAACATTTTTGCAAATATTTTAACCTAAGGAAATTCAGGTAACAGTTGTTGTTGTTGTTGTTATGTGCCGTCGAGTCAGAACCTGACTCATAGCGACCCCTCCTTGGATTTCCGAGGCAGTATCACTACGGAAGTAGATTGCCCCATCTTCCTTCCGAGGAGTGGCTGGTGGGTTTGAACCACCAGCCTTCTGGTTAGCAGTCAAGTGCCTTAGACACTATGCTACCAGAGCTCCCCAGGTAACAGTAATACTTCTTAAGAACTGACATATTTTCCCTATAATTCCCTAGTGATAAAGTCAAATTAAAATGTACTTTGGGAACTCATGTCTTTCTCAGCCAATTCTGAAACTTTGAGAATTGTGAAATTTTAGTGCATAATTCAAAATTCATGCTTCATTTTCAAAACAAAAAGGAGAAAATAATGAGGTCAAACTCCTTCTTTTTATGGGAAAAATGAAGCTTACTGAGAAATGCTTCTAGATGGTGCATAACTGTTTTATGAATCAGACAAAATGAGTTGATGCAGGGTTATAAAACAATTAATGTTATTCATTCAGTTTACAGTAGTAAAGACTTTAGTACTAATAGAATTTTATCATTGAAGTAGCAGAAAACAAGAACGCATTTATCACTGAGCTCTAACTGCAAGTACAATTTATGGCTGGAAGTTTTTGTTTCTGTTACGCTGTTAGAACAAACAAAATGTGTGAAGAATTAATTTTCTGTAAGTTAGGTCAACAATGAAGACATTTAAAGATAGGATAAAATAAAAAATGAGGCAACATACTGCCTTAATGATTAGAAATATTGATAAGCCATATTATTGAATTAAGTTATTCAATATAATAGTAATCTTAAACATCTCCTGTGATTTTAATGAATAAAATAGACATGACAAGATATAAAAATATTTTAAATGCATATTCATTAGCTTATAGTATACAAAAGATAATGCCATGACTTCATTTACAGTATGCACTTTTGCTTGAGTAAATTACCAGAAGCATAAGAAGAAATTGAAGCACAACCAACAATAATTAGATACAGCAGACACTGGTAATTATGAGAATATTTTAATATTTAGGAGGCTTCATTATTCATGGGACAGAATATGGAAGCACAAAGCCACATTACACACTTTTATGGCAAGACTGAAAACATTTTAATATTAAAATGAGAAATGAGAACAACATTTTAGAAGAAAAGAAGTTGAGATGAAAATTCTGACACATATTACCTCAAAGGTGTAAAGGTTATGACCTGAAATATGAAGTAACTGTGTATTCAACTGCTGGCCAGGATGCGTATGATAGGATGAAAAGTCTGAGCTATTGTGGTAAATAAGATTTGTGGAGCAAGGTAAAAATGTGCTAAATGCTCCCAAATGTAGACCTCAAGCTAGCTAGATTTTATGTTACACAGTAGTCTAATTTGACAAACTGATAATAGACTTCACCAAGAAGGGAATCGAATTATATTGGCTCTGCATAGAAAAATCTCATTTGAAGATTCGACTATTCTCATGTTTAGCTAGAGCATTATGCTTTAATGAGAAACAGATACTCTGATGCCAATCAGCAAGTCTAGACATTATTTCAATATTAGGTGACCAGATGAGAACTCTAAATTTGATTTTCATGTTCTGAGAATTAATTTTCAACACTGATGTTATAATAGCCTTCCGTACGTTTCCCTATCCCACTCTAAAGAAAAGGTAAGGATATTTCTGCCTCTGCACTTTCACACTCTTACGCACTGATGCATTGATAATGACATAGTTCTAATCATAGCATTCCTTGATTAAAGTTTATCAGGGTTTTCCAGTGGCTCTCAGGATGATGTTTGAAATCTTTAACATAACCCACAAAGTCCTGTACCACTGATTCCCACTTAAATTTCCATTTTTATCTCAACCTGTATATTGAAAATATTTAGCCACTGATAAGGAATAGGCATGGAACTGTCTGAAGAGAAGCAACTGGAGACACCCAAACACATGCACACCAGGCATTAACTCTTCAGTTGTTGGAACTTGGTGAGGGGAAGGGCAGTTCTGGGTAAGGCTGGAAGTAGGTGAGGGGCTTAGAGCAAAGGCACTTTACTGAACTTTCCCTAAGTATCCTCTTTCTAGATTTTAGTCACATTGGCACTTCATCTGGCATCTAAATGTGTTCAATTCCTCCCAGTTATTGGACTCTTCACACCTGTTACTTCTTCCTGGAAGTATCCCCACTCACATTTTCTTCTGACCAAGTATTTCACATCCTTCAGGTCTCAAAGTTACCTTGTATTCATTGCAGCTAGATTAAAAATTTCCAGTTACTTTTCTATGCTATTTTATACTCTTCTTGCTGAAAACAACTAATCTTACTACATATTATTTAACCAATTAATAATTTAGTATTATTCTGACAAGAAAACAACATGCTGGTATAGTAGAATAATATACCACGTGGGGTTGTAGTTAAAAATGCCAATTCTTGGAGTCCATCTTACCACTAACTTATTAGGTTCTCTTTGCTATGGATCAAACATTGACAATTTGTTGATTGTTATGCAAGTTACATTTTAATAACTACTCTGTGAAGACAGTATTTAAGTGCACTTTATTAACAGCATCTCCAGCATGTAGCACAGAAAATAGCACATGATCATAATTTAGAAAAAACTACTGGAATTAATGGGAGCTCTGGTAGTATAGCGGCTAAGGCAATTAATTGCTAACCAGAAGGCTGGTTGTTCAAACCCACCAGCCACTCCTCAGAAGGAAGATGGGGCAATCTACTTCCGTAGTGATACTGCCTCGGAAACCCAAGGAGGGAGTTGGGTCCGACTCAATGGCACATAACAACAACAACAACTGGAATTAATGTGTATTGAAGATAGCTCATTGATATTCTAAATTTATTTTCCAGTGGTGATCTTCTAAATTTAGATAGCATTTCTATATGGAATGAGTTAAAGCTTAGATATATCAAAACTTGGATGCTATTTTGAAACACTTAATGATGCTGAATCCTTTAATAAGAGAATTTTTCTGGCTTCAGAGTTCCTGAGCAGATGCCATTATATGAGATCTGAATCATTCATCAGAGACCCTGGGTGTTGCAAATGGTTAATGCACTTGGCTGTTAGCCAAAATGTTAGAGGTTTGGGTCCACACAGATGCACTTTGGGAGAAAATCCTGGGGATCTGATTCCTAGAAATCAGCTACTAAAACCCAGTGGACCATAGATCTATTCTGACACACATGGGATCATCATGATTCAGAATCAACTCAATGGCAACTTATGATAAATCACTGGTTATATTATTCTATTACTTCCCATGTATCTTGTCATCAAAGTCTTCCCTCATCCTGCTCCTCATTCTCCACCTTCTTCCACTTCATCCTGTTACTCTTTTGATATGTAAATCAGAGGACTGTCTTGTTAGTAAGTAATAAGTTGCCATTGAGTTAGTTCTGACTCATTGTGACCCCATGTCTGTCACAGGAGAACTATGCTCCACAGGTTGTCAGTGATTGATTTTTCAGAGTTAGATCCCCAGCTCCTTCTTTAGAGGGGCCTTTAGGTATACTTTAACCTCCAACTTCTGGGTTAGCAGTAGAGCACATTAACAATTTTCACCACTCCACATTTCTAGTACTAGTGTCATCCGTTTTCATACTTACCAATTTATACATCAAATAATAAATATATCAATACAGCTTGGAATAGTAAGGCCTATATTTGAGTCTTTTAGACTGTTTTTATGTTACATTAACTTTTGAGGTTTATTACATTAATGAATAAATACTTTGTAAAATATCATTTATTGTGGCACATACAGTCACAATCTTTTGTAGGTATGTTAAAATATAGCTAACTGTAAATAATTATCATTTATTAAACCCATACAGAATCTTTATGTGTTTGTAAGAAAGATATATGAATTTTCTCTACTGATAGGGATGTTAATTTTTAAATAATAGAATATTAGAGTATGAGTACCCATAGAGACATTTTAGTCTTAATGAGAATTGCCCAGATGAGGATTATAACTGAGTTCATTTTCCTGTTAGTAAAAAACCAAGCCTCCAACTAGAGAATTTTTCATTAGGTAGTAGTCAACCTGCCAAGATTGTACTAGATAGAGACCATAACAATTTTGAATGCAGCTTCGATCTGCCATATTTGTTCTGGTTAAATTCTTTACTGCAGTTAAACATTGTAAGTGTGACATATTTTGATGATGATATTTTGACTAATAGAAAAAATCCTTCTTACACTCATGAAAACATTCATGAGGCAAAGAAAGATGTGATGCTACAGTTTATTTTTACATCAGGATTACAGAATATTTTCCTGCTTTTTATTGCAATGATGTGATTCCCACATTGTATATATTAAATGTATGTGCTATATTATTAATAAAAATAAATGAATGCTCATTTTAAAATGATTTTAAATTGACATTGAAAATTTAAAAGTAAAAAGGACACTTATCTAACAGTCTGACCAGTTTTGTTGTGTAAGAAGAAATTAAATAGAATACCCAATCATGTTTATTATAATATTGTTATTAGGAGCTGTCTAGTCAGTTCTGACTCATAACAACCCTGTATACAACAGAAGCAAGCATTGCTTGGCCCTGCACCATCCTCACAATCTTTGTTATACTTGAGCCCATCATTGTGACACTGTGCCAATCCATCTCACTGAGGTTTTTGCCATTCTTTGCTGACCTTGTACTTTACCAAGCATATTTTTCTCCAGGAAATGGTCCCTTCTGACAATGTGACCAAAGTAGGTAAGATGAAGTTTGACCATTCTCGCTTCCAAGGAGCATTCTGGCAGCACTTCCTCCAGGACATAATTGTTCTTTCTTCTGGCAGTCAATGATATTTCAGTATTCTTCACCAATATTAATATTCAAAGGCATCAACTATTCTTAGAAGGCCTTCCTTATTCATTGCTCAGCTCTCACAGTCATAGGAGGCAATTGAAAACACCATCATTTGGGTTAAGCACTCCTTAGTCTTCATAGTGATGTCTTTGTTTCTTAACACTTTAAAGAGGTCTTTTACAACAGATTTTCCAAGTGCAGTATGGTATCTGATATCCTGACTGCTGCTTCTATGGATGTTGATTGAGGATCCAAGTAAAATGAATGCCTGACAACTTCAGCCTTTTCTCTATTTATCATGATGTTGTTTTACTGTCAACTTGTAAGGATTTTTATTTTCTTTATGTTGAGTTGTAATTCATATTGAAAGCTGGTCTTTGATCTTCATCAGTATTTCAAGTAATCTTCACTTTCAGCGAGCATGGTTGTGTCATCTGCGTAACACATATTGTTAATAATTCTTCCTGCAATCCATGCCTATATCCATTATGTATTTCACCTCTCAGATTATTTGCTCAGTATACATATTAAATAAGTATGGTGAAAACATACAGCCCTGTTGTATACATTTCTGATTTTAAACCCTGCAGTATCAACTTGTGTTAGAATGACAGCTTGTTGGTATAAGTTCAAGTATCTCATGAGCACAATTAACTATTCTGAAATTCCCAGTTGTGGTAGTTAAGATTATGTGTCAACTTGGCTTGGCCTGGTTCAAATGGCTGGGCAGCTGGATATATTTATTCTCTGTGATGAGACTCGTAATCAACCCCATGGTGGAATCTACTGTGTGCAGCTAAGTAGCTGTCTTAGGGTTATGGTCTGCTTCCAGTATATAAGAAGAATCTTTGAGAAAGGTCTTGAGCTTTTTAGCACATCTGGATCCTTCATTTGGCCAAGTCTTCATCTCAGTGGCCTTCCATATTGTCTGCTGATCTTGGACTCTTAATGGACTTGAACTAGTGACCTGCTGTATTGCTTGATATTTTGGGGATTGTGCCATTTTATTTGTCAACCTTGTGTTTGTCAGCCTCAGCAGCTGAGTTAAGAGATACCTCCAGCTCCAGTGGGCCAGGAGCAAGAGACAGAGCTGAAGACATAGGTCAAGCGGCCTTCATCCAGCCCCTAGAGCTAGCACGTTGAACTCAGATGTCTAGACTCCTAAACTGTAAGAGAATAAATCCTTGTTTGTTAAAGCCATGTATTTGTGGTATTCCTTTTACAGTGGCACTAGAGAACCAAAACACCATTCTCTTCAATTTTATAAATAATTTGCTATGATCCACAGAGTCTAATGCTTTGGTACAGGCAATGAAATATAGGTAGGCTAATATTTCTGGTATTCTTTGTTTCACCCAAGACCCATCTGACATCAGCAATGATATCCCTCATTCCAAGTCCTTTTCTGAATCCAGCTTGCATTTCTGGAAGTTTCCTATCTGTTTACTGCTGCCACCTTTTTTGCATTATCTTCAGCAAGATATTACTTGTATATGATATTAATGATATTTTTCGATAATATCCACATTCTTTTGGATCACCTTTCTTTGGAATGGGCAAAAATATTAATCTCTTCCAACCAGTTGACCAGGTAGTTGTCTTCCAAATTTATTAGCATAAGCAAGTGAGTGCCCCTAGTGCTACATCCTTTTTGTTGAAACATCTCAATGGGTATTTCATCACCCCCTGGAACTTTGTTTTTATCCAATTCCTTCAGCAAAGCTTCAATTTCTTCCTTCAGTGGTTCCAGATCTTATGCTACCTCCTTAAACAGATGGACATCAACCAATTCTTTTTGATACAATGACTCTTTGTATTCCTTCCATTTTCTTTTGATGCTTCCTGGATAGATCGATAATTTGGTGATAAAACAAAACCAACAAACAGACAAACAATAAAGCGCTCACTGTCGAGTCTGTTCCATCTCATAGCGACCCCTTTTTGGGTTATGAAGGTGGTATCTCTGTGGAAGTAGATTGCCCAATCTTCCTTCTGAGGAGTGGCTGGTGGGTTTGAACCACTAGCCTTCTGGTTAGCTGTCAAATGCTTTAGGCATTATGCCACCAGAACTCCAATTTTGGTGATAGAATCCTTCAATATTCCAAGTTGAGGCTTGGATTTTTTTTCAGTTCTTTCAGCTTCAGAAATGCTGAACATATGCTTCTCTCTCTCTCTCTCTTTTAACTCCAAGTCTTTCCATATTTCATTATAATTGTTTTCTCAAGCGACCCTTTGAAATTTTCTGCTCAGCCCTCTTATCTGCTCAAGCTCATCTGCTTGAGCTACTCCATGTTCAAGGGCAAGTTCCAGAGTCTCTTTGGCAACCATTTTCATCTTTTCTTCCTTCCTTTCCATTTTAATGACCTTTTGATATTCTTTATGTATGATGTTCTTGATGTCATCTTACAACTTGTCTGGTTTTCAGTCATTGATATTTAATGTGTCTATTAATGTGTCTAGGAGCTCTGGTAGCATAGTGCCTAAGGCACTTGACTGATAACCAGAAGGCTGGCGGTTCAAATCCACCAGCCACTCCTCGGAAGGAAGATGGGGCAATCTACTTCTATAGTGATACTGCCTCGGCAACCCAAGGAGGGGTCGCTATGAGTCGGGTCCAACTCAACGGCACATAACAACAACAACAACATTAATGTGTCTATTCTTTCTTCAGATCTATTCTAAATCTTTCTAAATCTATTCTTCAGATGGTCTCTAAATTCAGGTGAGATATAATCAAGGTTGTATTTTGGCTTTTTTGGACTTGTTTTAATTTTCTTCAGCTTCAACTTGAATTTGCATATGAACAATTGATGGTCTGTTGTACAGTTAGCTTCTGGCCTTGTTTTCACTAATGACATTGAGCTTCTCCATTGCCTCTTTCCACAGAAGTAGTCTATCTGATACCTGTATATTTCATCTGGTGAGATCCACCTGTATACCTACCATTTATGTTGTAGTGTTGCAAAATTCCATTATGTGGTCTCAAGTCATTTCTTTCACCAAGGCCATATTTTCTAACTACCAATACTTCTTTTCTGTTCCCAATTTTCACATTCTAATCTACTGTAGTTATCATTACATCTTGATTGCATATTTGGTCAATTTCATATTGCAGAAAGTGGTAAAAATTTTCAATTTCTTCACTTTGGCTTTAGTGGTTGTGTATAAATTTGAATAACAGTGGTGTTAACTAGTCTTCCTTGTAGGTGTATGGATATTTTCCTAACACAGATCCATTGTACTTCACGATAGATGTTGAAATGTTCTTTTTGGTGATGAATATATTATTCCTCTTTAAATTGTCATTCCAAGCATTGTAGACCATTTGGTTGTCCAATTCAAAGTGACCAATACAAGTCCATTTGAGTTCAATAATGCTTAAGATATCAATCTTTATGCATTCCATTTTATTTTTGACTACTTCTAATTTTCTTAGATTCATACTACATACATTCCACATTCTAATTATTAATGGATGTTTGCACTTGTTTCTTCCCATTTTTAGTCATTCCCCATCAGTAATTGGAAGTCCCAGAAGCTTTTCTCCATCCATGTTATTAGGAACTACTCTACTTTGGGGAGGCAGCCCTTCTCCAGTTGTATTTTGAGTGCCTTCCAACCTTAGGGGCTTACATTCTGGCACTACAGCAGACAGTGTTTCATGGCTATTCATAACGTTTTGCAGCAATATGTCAGACAGTGTTTCACTCTTATTCTTAGAGTTTTAAGTAGTTAGTATTTTTCAGAAGTGGATGGCCCCTTCCTTCTGTCTAGTCTGTGTTAGTCTGAAAGCTCTGTTGAAACCAGTCCATCATGGATGACCTGCTGGTTTTGAAATATGGGTGGCATAGTCTCCAGCATCACAGTAACAAGCAAGCCACCAGCATACATAACAAACTGACTTACAAATGTTAGAAGTTTATTATACAAAATATGAAGTGCCTATTCTATACAGTAATGTGACTTCAACTTTGCTAGTGATTTGTACTTCTATTCAATTTTTTCTCAGATTAGTAATGTTTTGTTCAGTGGGCACACCATTAAGTCACCTGATCTGATCTAGATTCTGATATGCCTGTCATGAAATTCAGTTTGAAAACAAACCAGATGTTACCTTAGAGGTTAATGAAAACTTTAATTGATTCCTATTCTTGGTTTAGTCATTTTTTACAGTCTCTAATCTAGTAAAAAGATATTTTTGAGAGACTCTTGATGTCAGGAAAAGGGCAGCCATCATTAATTAATATCTGTCATGACTTAATGTATTGCTGGAGACTGCCAAGCGTGAGAAAGCTCATTTTCTGAGAAATAATAAAATGGACAATTATGCCCTCATCTGGAGGTCATTTCTGACTTTCCAGAATATGTGAATAGAAGTCTTTGAAAATGGTACCTGAGACTTTATTTGTTTTTATAGTAGCCCAGGAGCAAAAAATATATTTTGGAACATCTTCATTTACTTGTTATATTTAAATTTTTCCTTAATATAGGAGTAAAGTAGCAAATTATTTTCATGCAATGGATGGTATCAATGATTTTTTAAAAAAATTTCTATATTGGTTGAAGTAATAATGACCATTGCCAAATTAGATAAGAATTTCATTTTTTCCCCTTTTTTGCATTTGTAACTCCTCATTAGCAATATCTCTTATAGAATTGGGAGCTCTGGTGGCATAGTACCTAAGACATTTGACTGCTAACCAGAAGGCTGGCAGTTCAAATCCACCAGGCACTCCTTGGAAGGAAGGCTGGGCAATCTACTTCTGTACAGATATTATCTCGGAAACCCAAAGAGGGGTTGCTATGAGTTCGAAATGACTTGACAGCAGTAAGTTTTTTCGGCTTTCTTACAGCATATAGCAAGTTTGTCCTGATTTATAACACTTTGATTTGTAAGTTTTATAATTAGTGAACCAATTAGATTTGATTGCTTTAACCAAAAAATGTTCATTTAAATTTAGCGATAAAAATGAATCGTTATTACAATATAATATAATGTCATGCAATGCAATAAAATGTGACATAATATAATGGATTTCATAGCTGTAGGTTTGAAGATCATAAGTATAATAGTACTCTGTGGTCAGGATTGCAATGCCCTGAAATGGTTCTCAGATGCCATATTGTTTAGCCAACCTTGTAAAAACTACAAGCCATTTCCCCACTCTCTCCTTGTCAAACATACCCCTGCTCCCCATGACAGATATTAAGCACCTTCCCTGTAACATATTAACCTACCCTTAGAACAGTTTTAAGCCATAAATCTTGCTCATGGCAGCATCTTATCAAAGCACACACAGATGGCAGATGTAGGGCACTGCCTAGGGCCCCCTCCCAATCAGGAGCCGGCAACACTAAGTCTGAAGCCAGTCATGTAGCCCTCCATTCCCACTCATGCGGCCCCCATTCTCAATTTCTCAAATTCAGGTATAAATATCCCGCAAAGTGGGAGGGGGTTAGCGGTCATCTTGGATCCATTCTGTCCTGTTGCTTCTGGATGCTGAGTTGCTAGCAATATTTATAATCCTGCTTCCTTTATACTTTAAATCCCTTCTCTCCTGATTTTCTTTGTTTCTCTTCTGAAAAAAACGTTCAATCACTGCCTACACGTCCTGGGAAGTTTTCACTACCTACTCAGGAGGAAGTTTTAGCCTCCCTGGAAAATTCACATGGCATATTACAAAATATTTGCTTCCAAGAAGAAAGAAAAAGACATAACCCAATAAAAATAATCTGTATGCATCTCTTCCTGGGCAATCTAGATGTTTTATCATTTATGTATTTATGTTGCTAATTTAAGCTTTTTTATTAATTTATTAAAAACCACATATTCAATCTCATTTGCTGTCTTGATCTTTTTAAAGATTAGGTATACATACATATATTCAGATGGAAAACGTCCAGAGTGGTTCCAAAACGTTTTATTACTCTATACTGGTATTTCATTTAGAGTATTTTTCATAGATACATTTTCAATAATATGGTGATAAAGAGGTACATTTTATGTGGAATTTTATTTTATACATACACACACACACACTTATACATTTATTTTATTTTATAAGTCATTCTATCCCTAACATCCAATTGGTTCTTTACATGCAGACAGTCATCTTTTTTAAAATACATGTGTAGTAATTGGCTATATTTCTAAAGGCTTTTTCACTCATCATTATCTAAAGGAGTTGTGGTAGTGTAGTGCCAAAGGCATTTGACTGCTAACCAGAAGGTTGGTGGTTGAAACCCACCAGCCACTAGTGGAAGGAAGACTAGGAAATCTACTTCCGTAAAGATTTACAGCCTCAGAAACACAAAGGGGGTCACTATGAGTCTGAATCGACTCAATGGCAGTGAAGTTTTCTTTTGTTTGTTTGTTTGGTATTTATAGAGCTGAAAGAGACACATGCAACTTGTCCTAAAAAATATATATTTTCTGTTCTTTGTGAAACATCTTAATTTTATCTTATACCTTTTCATTTTCATCTTGTTATGGTCCAGTTTCAATGGGTTGATGCAGTTTCCTTAAGTATGCAATATTAGTTTCTGCCTTAAGAACTTTCATTTATGTTGTTGTTCTTTTAGGAATTCTCTCTTCAGAGATCTATTTTCCTCCCAAATATATTTCCTTTGTCTGTGTAATTTGTAACATTTCATATATTTAAGCTTATTTCAAATTCCTTGTTGTTGTTGTTGTTGTTGTTGTTTTGCCATCGAGTGGGCCCCGACTCATAGCGACCCCTCCTTGGGTTTCTGAGACAGTATCACTACGGAAGTAGGATTGGCCAACCTTCCTTCCAAGGAGTGGCTGTTGGGTTTGGACCACCAGACTTCTGGTGAGCAGTCAAGTGCCTTAGGCACTATGCTACCAGAGTTCCTTTCAAATTCCTAGAGCTCCTTTAAAATGGTATATTTTGAAGAACAGAAATCTCATTTTTCACATTTCAGAATGTTAAAGACTGAATCCAGAGATTTGGCTCTAGGAGAAAATCCTTGTGATTTTCACCTTCCACATCTGTGGATTTCCTTGGTAAACTGGTAATTATCACATGAGTTTTCCCTTATTTATGTTTGCTTCTGTATCTAATCAGTCCTTATAACTCCCTGATTAAGTGTAGGACACATCCTACACTGGTAAGAAATCATTAAAATAACACAGAAAACTCTATTCTCGGATAGAATTACTTCCTTGGGTGTGTTGTTGTTTTTATTTGCTATGTAGTCCATTTCCAAATCAAAGCAAAGCCATGTGTTCAGAGTAGAACTGCTTCATAGTGTTTTCAAGACTGTGACATTTCAGATTTCTGAACCTCTCTTCTGAGGCACCTCTAAGTGTGTTGGATTAGCTCAGCTAGTAGTTGAGCACTTAACCATTTGCACAATGAGAGACTCCTTCCACAGATATAGGGGTTAGGATTCCAACACATAATTTGGAGCAACACAATCCAACTCATAAATATTTTCCAAAGTAACTTTCTTGGCAAACCTTCCTTATTTCCCAAATTCCTTATTTGTCTTTTAAGTGTTTTATGAATTTTGCCTTGTAATGTTTTGTTTTTCTTGTTCATAATAATTATCCCCCCCCCTTTTTTTTTTTTTTAACCCACCACTCGTCTGTCAGTTTGTCCTACTGTAGTGGATTGTATACTGCTATGATACTGGAAACTATGCAACTTCCTTTCAAACATCAGATACCAGCACAGTCAATCAGAGTAGAAAGGTTCAGTGGAGATTACAGATTAAGGACAGAGTAGAAAAAAGGACATAACCAAGTCTTTATGGAGGAAAGAAAAAACAACAAAAGGCTACTACTGTAAACGTTATGAATTGTTGTTGTTGTTGTTATGTGCCCTCAAGTTGGATCCGACTCATAGTGAACCATTGTTGAGTTTTCAAGGCAGTGTCACTATGGAAGTAGATGGTCCAACCTTCCTTCTGAGAAACTTCATGAATAGCAGGGAGAAAATATTGTCTGATATACTGTTGGAAGATGAGCTTCTCAGATTGGAAGGGATTCAAAATATCACTGGGGAAGAGCTACCTCTTCACAGTAGAATTGAACTTAATGAACTAGATGGAGTAAAGCTTTCTGAACATTCATTTACTGATGTGCCATGATTCAAAATGAGAAGGAAAAAAAAGCTGCAAACATTCATTAATAATCAGAACATGGAATGTACAGAGTGTGAATCTAGGAAAATTGGAAGTTGTCAAAAATGCAATAGAATATATAAAGATTTATCTCCTAGTTATTAGTGAGCTGAAATGGAGTATTATCGACCATTTCGTATTGAACAATCATATGTTCTATATGCTAAGAATGCCAAATTAAAAATGAATGGCATTGCTTTCATCATCAAAAAGAACATTTCAAGATCTATCCTTAAGTACAATGATATTAATGATATGATAATATCTATAAGCCTACAAGGAAGGCTGGTTAATACTACTATTACTCACATTTACACACCAACCACTAAAGCAAAAGAAGAAAAAACTGAAGATTTTTTACCAACTTTCCATTGACAGAGAATTCAGTCAAGATGTATTGATAACTGCTGGTGATTGGAAAGTTAGAAACAAAGAAGCATCAGTAGTTGGAAAATATGACCTTGATGATATAAATGACACCAGAGATCTTATGATTGAATTTTGCATGACCAATGACTTATTCATTGCAAATACCATTTTTCCACAACATTAATCATAACTATACATGTTCACTTTGCCAGATGGGATACACAGGAATCAAATTCCTGTGGAAAGGGGTGATGGAAAAACTCAATATCATCAATCAGAACAAGGCCAAGAACAAATTGTGGAATAGACCATCAATTGCTGATAAGCAAATTTAAGTTGAAGCTGAAGAAAACTAAAACAGGTCCATGAGAGCAAAAATATGACCGTGAGTATATGTCAACTGAATTTGGACACCATCTGAAGCACAGATTTGATGCATTGAACTCCAATGACTGAAGACCAGGTTAGTTGTGGGATGGCATCAACATCAAGGACATCAGTCATGAAGAAAGCAAAAGGTCATTAAAAAGGACAGGAAAAGAATACCAAAAAGATGTCAGAAGAGTCTCTTGAAAGTAGAGTAACTAAAGCAATTAGAAGAAATGATGACATGTAAAAGCTTAACAGAAGATTTCAAAAGACATCTCGAGAGGTATAATAATGAAATGTGGTTCATATTCAACCACTTAAAGAAGTAGCATAAAATTAATAACTGATAATATTGAAAAAGAAGTCCAAGCTTCACTGAAGGCATTGTAGAAAAATAATGGTCCAGGAATTGATGGAATGATTAATGAGATGTTTCAACAAAAGGATGCAGCACTGGAGGCACTCACTCATTTATGCCATGGAATTTGGAAGACATGTACCTGGCCAAACAACTGGAATAGATCAATATTTGTGCCTATTACAAACAAAGGTGACCCAACACAATGTGGCAATCATTGAACCATATCTTTAATGTCACAAATAAAATTTAGCTAAAGATAACTCAAAAAGGTTGCAGCAGTATACTGACAAGGAACTGGCAGAATCCAAGCCAGATTCAGAAGAGGGAATGGAACAAAGTATATCATTGCTGATGTAAGATGTATCTTGCATACCAGAAGGATTTTTATTTGTGTTTTATTGACTATGCAAAGACATTTGACTATGTGGATAATGGTAAATTATGCATAACATTGTGAAGAATGGGAATTCTGGAACACTTAATTATGCTCATGAGGAACCTGCACATAGACAAAGAGGCAGTTGTCCAAACAGAACAAAGGTATATTGGCTAGTTTAAAATAAGGAAAGAGGTATGTAAAGGTTGTATCCTTTTATTATACATATTTAATCTGTTGTTGTTGTTGTTGTTATGTGCCGTCGAGTCGGCCCCGACTCATAGCGACCCCTCCTTGGGTTTCTGAGGCAGTATCACTACGGAAGTAGGATTGCCCAACCTTCCTTCCGAGGAGTGGCTGGTGGGTTTGAACCACCAGCCTTCTGGTTAGCAGTCAAGTGCTTTAGCCACTATGCTACCAGAGCTCCTATTTAATCTGTAGGCTGAGCAAATAATCTGAGAAGCTGGACTATATGATGAAGAATGTGGCATCAGGCTTGGAGGAAGACACATAAACAACCTGTGATGTGATATGCACATAACACAACCTTGCTTGCTGAAAATTAAAATGACTTGAAGCACTTAGTGATGAAGGTAATGCTAAAGCCTTCAATATGGATTACACTTCAACATAAACAACAAAAATCTTCACAACTAGACCAATAAGCAACATCACAATGAATAAAGAAAAGATTGAACTTGTCAGGCATTTTATTTTTCTTGGGTCCAATATCAATGTGGATGGAAGCAGCAGTCAGGAAATCAGATGTTCTACTGTACTGGGTAAATCTGCTGCAAAAGATCTCTTTAAAGTACTGAAGAGCAAAGATGTCTCTTTGAAGATTAAGATTCACCTAATTGAAGTTATGGTATTTTCAATAGCATCATGTCCATGTGACAACTGGACAATGAAGAGGGAAGACCAAAGAAGAGTTGATGCTTTTGAGTTGTGGTGTTGGTGAAGTACCATGGACTGCAGGAAAAACAAATAAATCTGTCCTAGAAATAGTACAGCTGGGATTCTCCACAGAAGCGAAAATGGCCAGACTTTGTTTCACCTACTTTGGTCATGTTGTCAGAAAGAACCAGGCCCTGGAGAAGAATATCATGGTTGATAAAGTAGGGGGTCAGTGAAAAAGGGGAAAATCCTCAATGAGATGGATTAACAGTGGCTGCAACAAAGGGCTCAAGCATAGTAAAGATCGTGAGGATGATATAAGGTTGGGGAGTGTTCTGTCTGTTGTACATAAGGTTGCTTTAAGTCAGAGCTGACTGGACAACACTTAACAACAACAACAACAACAACAAACAATATAGTCTCTGTGGATATTGGATCTATCTATAAAAATGATGTGTCCCATGCAAAATTTCATTAAAGTAAACAAAATTTGAGATTAAAACATCATTCCTGGATTAAAGTAAATTCACAAATTGTAAATAAACTCTCAGATGATACCTGTAGCTGACCAAGCGAATCACACTAAAATAATTTGGCATTGTGTTTTGAGGGGGAGGGAAGTGGGGTAAAATATTTATTTATATATTAATACCACATGAGAAGTATTTGAAAGTAGCAGTAAATTATATAAAGGAACTCTCATGGTATAGTGTTTAAAACATTTGGCTTCTAACCATAACACTGGCAGTGAGAACACATTAGACACTCCAAGATGAGTCAGTCTGTTTCTGTAAAGATTTACAGCCTTGGAAACCTATGGGGAAGTTTTATTTTCTCCAGAAGGGTTGCAATGAGTAGGAGTTGATTGATGGAGGTTGGCTTTTCTTTTCAGTAAATTATATTCTACAACCTCCAGGAATATGAACCCACAGACATTTCCATTTTTAACTTTTTATTCAATTGTTTTACATATGAACAAAATTGATATTGGAATAGTTTTCCATTGCTCCCAATAAAAATAAATGAGTTGAAGCTGGGTATATCAAAATTTCTTGTGGGGAGTTTTCCAATGACATAGTTTCCAGTGCCACTTTCCTGAAGAATATTGAGAAGTGAAGCAACCATTAGTGATGTGTTCCACCCCAGCTCTAAACCTCTAAGAAGTTGGTGTTGTTGTTGTTAGGTGACATCGAGGCTGACTCATAGCGACCCTATGTACAACAGAACAAAACATTCACAAATCCTGTATCAGACTCACAATCCTTGCTATAGCTAAGCTCATTTTTGTAGCCACTTTGTCAACCCATCTCATTGAAGGTCTTCCCTTTCTTTGCTGACCCTTCAGATTACCAGGCATGATACCCTTCTCCAGGCAATGGACCCTTTGGCAACATGACCAAAGTAGGTGAGATAAAGGAAGTCTGGCCATTCTTGCTTCCAAGGAGCATTCATTCCAGCTGCACTTCCTCCAGGATAGACTTGTTAGTACTTCTAGCATTCCATGGTACTTTCAGTATTCTTCACCAACACAACTCAAAGCATCAAGTCTTCTTTGGTCTTCCTTGTTCATTGTCCAGCTCTCATATATATATGAGACAATTAAAAATACTATGGCTTGGGTAGGCATATCTTAGTCTTCAAAAAGCCATCTTTGATCTTCAGCTCTTGAAGGAGTTCTTTTGCAGCAGATTTGCCCAGTTCAATACATCACCTGCTGCTTCCATTGGTGTTGATTGTGCAACCAAATAATATGAAATCTTTGACAACTTCCATCTTTTCATTTATCAAGATGCAAGTTATTGGTCCAGTTTTGGGGATTTTTGTTTTCTTTATGTGGAGATGTAATCCATACTGCAAACTGTAGTCTTTAATCTTTATCAGTAATGCTTCAAATCATCCTCACTTTCACCAGGCAAAGTTGTATCCTCTGTGTATTGAAAGTTGTTAATGAGTTGTCCTCCAATCTGGATGCCAGGTTCTTCTTCATATAGTCCACCTTCTTGAATTATTTGCTCAGCATACAATTTGAATAAGTATGGTGAAAGGATACAACCCTGACACACTCCCTTCTTGATTTTAAACCATGCAGTATCCCTTGTTCTGTTTGAATGACAGCCTCCTGGTTTATGTACAGGTTCCTCATAAGCATAATTAAATATTGTGGAATTCCCATTCTTCTCAATATTATCTACAATTTGTTATGATCCACATAATCAAATGCTTTTGCATAGTCAATAAAACACAAGTAAACATCTTTCTGATATCAGCAATAATATCCATTGTTCCACATCCTCTTCTGAATCCAGCTTGCATTTCTGGAAGTTCTCTGTCAATATACTGCTACAACCATTTTTTAATTATCTTCAGTAAGATTTTACTTGCATGTTATATTAATGATGTTCAATAATTTCCACATTCTATGGGATCACTTTTCTTTGGAATGGGTACAGATGTGGATCTATTCCAGTCAGTTGGCTGGGTAGCTATCTTCCAAATATCTTGGCAGAGCCAAGTGAGTGCTTTCAGCATGGCATCCATTCATTGAAATGTCTCAATGAGTATTCCATCAATTCCTGGTGCCTTGCTCTTCACCATTTCCTTCAGTGCAGCTTTGACTTCTTCCTTCAATAACATTGTTCTTGATCATATACCACCTGAAATGGATGAAGATTGACCAGTTCTTTTTGGTACAGTGACTGTGTATTCCTTCTATCTTCTTTTGATGTTTCCTGCACCATTCACTACTTTGTCTATAGAATCTTGCAATATTACAACACAAGGTTTGAATTTTTTCTTCAGTTCTTTTAGCTTGAGAAATGCTGAGTGTTTTCTTCACTTTTGGTTTTCTAACTCCAGGTCTTTGCACATTGCATTATAATAATTGACATTGTTTTCTCAAGCTGCTCTTTGAAATCTTCTGTTCAGCTCATTTATCTTGTCATTTCTTCCATTTGCTTTAGTAGAGTAACTCCCCATTCAAGGGCAAGTTTCAGAGTCTTTTCTGACATCTATTTTGGTCTTGTTTTTTATTTTTAATTTCCTGTCTTTTAAATATTCTTTTGCTTTCTTCATGAATGTTGTTCTTGATGTCATCCTACAGTTCCTCTGGTTATTGGTCATTGGTGTTCAATGTGTCAAATCTATTCTTTAGATGGTCTGCAAATTCAGGAGGAATATAATCAAGGTCATATTTGGGCTCTCATGGACTTGTTTTAATTGTCTTCAGCTTCAATTTGAACTTGCTTAAGAGCAGTTGATGGTCTGTTCCAGAGTCAGCTCCTGGCCTTATTTTGGCTGTAGATATTGAGCTTCTCCATCACCTCTTTCCAAAGATGTAGTCGATCTGATTCTCCATCTGGAGAAGTCTACATTATAGCTGCCATTTGTGTTGTTGAAAAAAATGTATTTGCAATGAATAAGTTATTGGTCTTGTAAAATTCTGTCTTGCAATCTCCAGCATTATTTCCATCACCAATGTCATACTTTCCAACTACTGGTGATACTTCTTTGTTTCCAACTTTTGCATTCTATTCACCAGTGATAATCAACACATCTTGACCGCATGTTTGGTCAATTTCAGACTGCACAAATTGATAAGTCTTCAAATTTTTGTTTTTGGCGTTGGTGGTTGGTGTATAAATTTGAATAATTGTAGTATTAACTGGTCTTCCTTGTAGGTGTATAGATATTATCTTATCATTGACAGCATTATATGACAGAATAGATCTTGAAATAATTTTTTTGTGATGATGGATGCCATGTCATTTCTCTTCAATTTGTCATTCCCAGCATGGCAGATCACATGGTTGTCTGATTCAAAATGACCAAAACTAGTCCATTTCAGCTCACTAATTCCCATATCAATCTTTATACATTCCATTTCATTTTCAATGACTTCCAATTTTCCTATTATATTTCATACATTCCATGTTCCAATTATTAATGGATGTTTGCAGCTGTTTCTTCTCACTTTGAATTGTGCCACATCCACAAATGGAGGTCCCAAAAGTTGTGTTCCATCCACATCATTAAGATCAACTCTAATCTGAAGAGACAGCTCTTCCCCAGTCATATTTTGAGTATATTCTGACCTGAAGGGAGGTCTGGTGGCCTAGTGCCTAAGGCATTTGACTGCTAACCAGAAGGCTGGTAGTTCAAATCCACCAGCCACTCCTGGGAAGGAAGGTTGGGCAATCTACTTCCCTAGTGATAGTGCCTCAAAACCCAAGAAACAACCTAGATGTCCAACAACTGAGGAATGGATAACCAAACTTTGGTACATTCACACAATGGAATACTATGCAATGCTAAAGAATAATGTAGAATCT
>NW_006921935.1:2862549-2863954 GCF_000298275.1 Orycteropus afer afer
GTATATGTGAACTGCTGTATGAAAAGTGAATTTACTCTGTAAATCTTCACCCAAATCCTAATAAAAAAAAAAACCAAGGAGAGATTACTATGAGTCAGATCCAACTCATTGGCAGTGAGTTTCCCCCCCCACCACCTGAAGGGCTCATCTTCTGGCACTATATGGGACAATGTTTCAGGGCTATTCCCAAAGTTTTCCAGTAATATATCAGACAGTGTTTCACTACTATTCATTGGCCAATTCTTTGAGAAGTGCATGGCCTCTTCCTTCTTCTAAATCTGTCCTAGTCTGGAAGCTCTGATGAAACCTGTCCACCATAGGTGATCCTGCTAGTATTTCCTTTTGGAATAACCTCCAGCCTCACAGCAACACACAAGCCACCACAGTACGACAAAGTGACAGACGTGGTGGAAACCTCTAAGAGGAGTGTGGAATAATGCAGCATTGAGGTTGCTGGGTGTTTCTTACTTCTATAATGTGTTTCATGCACTAAAATATGTTGGAAATCACTAACTTAAATAGGAGACTTCCCTCAGAAGGGAAATAAAAAGCATATGGAGAAACTCTCTTTTCCTTTTAGCTAGATATTTAATGAACACTATTTTATTCCCTTTCTGCTATATCTATCATCTCATAAATATTTTATATAATGATATTTATATGATAAAGATAATTTGTCTCCTTCTCCCAAGTCTCCATGATAATGGATTTTTTTAATTCAATTTTAAGTTAAGACCACTTGTAGTCTTCTTTGATGTTAGAGAACAATGATTAGTATATTCAGTAGTAGGAAAAAGTAAAACTTTAAAACTCAAGAACACAGAAAGTATGATCTGTAGCTTTCCTTTTTTCACTCAGACAAATCTGCCCTGAGGTAAAGCCTGCTAAGAATTGTGCTCATTCTTTCAACTCAAGAGCTTTAAACTGCAGATATACATGATAGGCACATATTTATAGCATGATGACTATAATTAATTACAGAACCATATAAATATGAAATTTATTTTCAATAGGGCTGGAGTCAAAATTATGGGAACACCTAAATTCAGTTAACTCTACAAGGAATCTCTCTCCACTTTGACCTTAAAGGAATCAAATACAAATTTCTTTCAAAAAATTGCTAAATAGCAGTTTTTAGTTTAGAATTCAATTGTGATGTTTAGTTGTTATCAGAAATTGAATGAGTGATTAATTTTTCTATCCAGTGACATTCATAGAAAATGTAAAGTTTTCTCCCAAGTGTTGACAGTTATACAATACTCAGTACCAACTTAATTAATTTCATGTTGTTGTTGTTATATGCCGTCGAGTAGAACCCAACTCATAGCAACCCCTCCTTGGGTTTCCGAGGCAGTATCACTATGGAAGTAGATTGCCCCATCTTCCTTCCGAGGAGTGGCTGGTG
>NW_006921935.1:2864949-2865677 GCF_000298275.1 Orycteropus afer afer
GGGAAAGCTTCTTTTCTCTGTCAGCTCTTGAGGAAGGTCTTTGTCTCTTCAGATTCTACTTCCTGGTCCCCTGCCAATCTCCACACATCTTGACATCTAGCTCACCTTATCTCTCTCTCTCTGCTCCTTTGTTTAATGTCATTAATATCTTTATGTCTTATTCCTTGCTTTCTGAAAGTAAGGAAGACTTGCAGTACTTACTGATGAAGATCAAAGACTCCAGCTTTCAGTATAGATTACACCTCAACATAAAGAAAACAAAAATCCTCACAACTGTACAGATAAGCAATATCATGACAAACTGAGAAAAGACTGAACTTGTCAGGGATTTCATTTAACTCGTAACCATAATCAGCTCTCATGGAAACAGCAGTCAAGATATTCAATGATGTATTGCACTAGGCAATACAGTTCAAAAGACTTATTTAAAGTGGTAAAAAGTGAAGATATCATTTTGAAGACTAAGGGGCATCTGACCAAAGCTATGGTATTTTCTACATGGGAATAAATCTTACTAGGGACACAAAAGACCTCTACAAAGAAAACTAGAAAAGACTACTTCAAGAAACTATAAGAGAACTACATAAATGGAAGAAAATCCCATGCTCATGGATAGAAAGATTAAACATTGTAAAAATGTCAATTCTACCCAAAGCAATCTATACATTCAATGCAATCCCAATCCAGATCCCATCAACATTCTTTAGGAATATGGAAAAAACAATCAC
>NW_006921935.1:2867922-2868787 GCF_000298275.1 Orycteropus afer afer
TCTATGTAGGAGATCCTTGATAGAGGGGGAGAGCAATGTGGAACAAAACTCAAAATCATTTGGAGAAAAAAAAAAAGGGGGTAGGGGACCAGGTTTGCTGGTTCAATAGAGCCTGGTGGAACCACTGAGACTATGGTCCCCAGCTGCCCTTCAAGTCTGTAATCGAACCCACACTTGTGGTTTCCGGCCAAACAAAAGACAGGCATATGAGTTCAACATTTACCTGAGATAGATATACTCCTTAGAGAGAACAATCATGGGAGAAAGGAGGGCTGCTTATGCACAGGGAGACAGCTCAGGGGGCAGGAGTGCATGGATGGATGGATGCAGGGAAGAGTTAACTATGGGAAGGAAGTACTAGGGGAGCTGTTGCATTGTGGTAAATTGTGGTCAGTGTCATGAGACAAGGTGTATGTGAACTACTGTATGGAAAGTGAATATGCTCTGCAAATTTTCACCCAAATCACAATAAAAAATAAAATAAAATAAAAGCTATGGTATTTTCACTAGACTTATATGAATGTGAAAATTGGACAATGAGTAAAGAATACTGAAGAAAATCTATGCCTTTGAATTATGGTGTTGGTGAAAAATATTGAAAACACCATATAATTCCAGAAGAAAGAATAAATCTTTCTTGGAAGAGGTATAGTTGGAACGTTCCTTAGAAGAGCAAGAATGGACAATCTTCATCTCACCCACTTTAGCCATAATGTCATAAGAAACCAGTCCCTAGAGAGGAACATCATTCTTATTAAAGTAGAAGTTCAGCAAAAAAGGGGAAGACTCTCAACCAGAAGAGATTGACACAATGGCTGCAATCATGGGCTCACGCATACAAAGATTATGAGGATGGCTCACTACC
>NW_006921935.1:2868887-2874910 GCF_000298275.1 Orycteropus afer afer
GAAGGAAGGTTGGGCAATCCTACTTCCGTAGTGATACTGCCTCGGAAACCCAAGGAGGGGTCGCTATGAGTCGGGGCCGACTCGACGGCAAAAAAACAACAACAACAACAATTAGCACTTAACATTACAATCCTGCCTCATGACTATAATAACAAAGACCACCCATTCCTACAGGGTATAATAATCACAGGTTCCTTAATCACAGTCATCAAAATTTTTCACTGCCATAGAGTCAATTCTGACTCACAGCAACCCCTATTGGATTTCCAAGGTGGTAAATTTTTACAGAATTAGATTGGCCCATTTTCCTTCCACAGAATGGCTGCTGGGTTTGAACTGCCTTCTTTCTGGTTAGCAGTCAAATGCCTTAGGCACTAAGCCACCAGAGCTCCTAATCATAGGTATAGAGTTTTGGAATTACAAAACATATTTTTTTGGGACACACTTTAATCCAGGACAGTGTGCATTATATTTTTAAATATATATAGCACCAAGAATACATTGTATGTTTATATACAAATATATAAGTATGTGTCACTTAATGTACACTGTCCATTCTGTGAAATAAGACATTATGTGATTGGGATATTTTGTGAACACCATATTTTATAAAAACAGGGCCTGTACATTTTGTAATTAAATCATTTTAAAGTTTATTATATTAAAAACCTTATGGGAACCTTCTGGACAAATCCGAGAGCTGTATCCAATGGACACAGGAAGCCAGCCTTGCTGGGTATGCAGCCAGACCATGAGAAGCAGCGAGATCAGACTTTGCACACCTCCAGTTATTAGGAGGGAGGTGGGGCTAAAAGAGTGGTATGTAAAGGAGTCCATGAGGTCTGAGTTTGGGGGTGCTGAAAGCATGGCTGGTGGTGGTGAATCTGGCTGCCAGCAGCCTGTTGGTGTAGCCACTTCCTGATCATGTGCAGTTACCACTGTGGCTCCCCAGAGCCAGGAGCTTACAAGTACCCTGTGCCTGACTGGTACAGCTAATACCCATGGCAGGCATAGAGGAGCCATATTTGGTATTGGCCTCAGCTGGGAGTGAAAGGCTGCATGCATCGCTGCTGTGAAGCTGAATGAAGGTAGTAGGAATGGAAGGAGGAAGTGTAGGGGGAGGCACTGTGGGATTGGGATATGACCTGGAGCCCTGTGCTCACTCATACTTGGGGTTTGACATCTTTAAAATCATTAGGGAGAAAAAAAAAAAAAAGACAAAATAAATAAATAAAACCATCTTATGAGACCTGGATTGTATATGTGTTCACATGTTGCCTGGATATATATATATATATATATATATATATATATATATATATATATATATATATATATATATATATATATATATTCTGTTCTGTAGTTTAGGACCTCAAAATATAATAATAAAATATCCCATATATTAATATTTTAATATTATATTTAATTTGCTACTTTTTGTGATAAATGCAGCATATTTAAACACTTTTTTCATCTCCCTTATCTTACTCATATCATAATCTGATAATGATATTAGCTTATATATAATTATATAAACAGGTAATCCCAATTTAGCACATATTCAAGTTACAATGGACCACATTTATCATCCTTTTTTATTTTTTTGTACATCTTGTCAACATTAATATGTTGCAACACGCTATCTTCTAGTTGTCATTTTCTGATGTTCACTTTCTGATGTTCAATTTTATAATTTACTGTTCAAGGCATTGATGTATTTGAAAATATACTGATAGCAAAAAGGAAAAATAATGAGGTATTCAAGTTACATTAGAACTGACTTAACATGGGGTAGTGAGAATGGAACCCTGTTGTCAGCTGGCGACTACTTTTACTATTAAAATCTATTGAATAACATTATATGATGTTGATTGGTTTCTTTCATTATGGGCACTCTATTGCAAATAACTTCTCACTTTCTACCTTTTTTTCTGTTGTACCATATAGCATATATGCAGCTCTGGTTATCTCCAATCATCTGTTTTCCCTGTGATCCTTTTTACAGTGGGGATATTACAATAAATAAAATGTAAATCAGCAACATCAATTGGGTGCTCAATAACAAAGAAAAAAAAATGCTATATTTCTTGGGCATTGTTTTTCTATATTTCTAAATTAAGATGGTCCTGCCATCTCTATTCTCCTTAAATGCCATATTTTTACCATCTTTTTATGCTAGTCTTAGTGCCTAAGGCACTTGACTGCTAACCAGAAGGCTGGCAGTTCAAACCCACCAGCCATTCCTTGGAAGGAAGGTTGGGCAATCTACTTCTGTAGTGATACTGCCTTAGGCATCCAAGGAGGGGTCGCTATGAGTCAGGGCCGACTCGACGGCACATAGCAACAACAACAACAACATTTGATAGATAGAGATAATATACACTTAAAAAAAAAAAAAAAAACTCACTGACCTCGAGTTGGGTCCAACACATAGTGACCCCTCCTTAGATTTCCGAAGCTGTATCACTACAGAAGTAGATTGCCCAAACTTCCTTCCGAGGAGTGGCTGGTGGATTTGAACCGCCAAACTTCTGGTTAGCAGTTAAATGTCTCAGGCACTAAGACTAGCATAAAAAGATGGTAAAAATACAGCATTTAAGGAGAATAGAGATGTCAGCACCAACTTATTTAGAAATAGAGAAAAACACCAGGCACTACACGACCAGAGCTCCTAATAAATACTTGTTGTTGTTGTTGTTATGTGCCCTCGAGTTGGCCCCGACTCATAGCGACCCCTCCTTGGGTTTCCGAGGCAGTATCACTATGGAAGTAGGATTGCCCAACCTTCCTTCCGAGGAGTGGCTGGTGGGTTTGAACCACCAGCCTTCTGGTTAGCAGTCAAGTGCTTTAGCCACTATGCTACCAGAGCTCCTAAATAAATACTTAGGAACACATTTTCTCAGACTCTAATCCTCAAACCTATTATATTACCTACAGCCCCGTTTAACTTCTTTCTTTCTTCCTGATACAAAGTAGTAAGTGTGACTGCACTTATCAAAAGTTACTCTATTTATTTATTACTACATGTTATTCCACTGCTACTTTCTTTATCTGTCCAGTATTTTACCCTCTGCTCCCAGTTCAGGAACCTCTTTTATCTATCTTTTTATTGTGTACATACATTATTTCTTTATAACTACAAAGCATTCAAATATGCCTCAGAGAGCGGTAAAGATTGAAGAAAATTAAGATTTAATCATTTAATAAACATTTACCCAAAGTAGTTTTATAAAAAGCTTTCTCTTTACTTACTAAACTGGAAAAATTTAATCTCAAAATATCTTCATCTATAAACTTCTATAGTTCAAGCTCACTGTCCTCAAGTCAATCCTGACTCATAGAGACCCCTCCTTGGGTTTCTTAGGCAGTATCTACAGAAGTAGATTGCCCAATCTTCCTCCCAAGGAGTGGCTTGTGGGTTTGCCTTCTGGTTAACAGAAATACCTTAGGTACTACACACCCAGTGCTCCCATAAACCTCTATAAAGCAGAAAATCTTAAAATCAAGGATTAAAGATTCAAAAAACTTTAAAGACATTGTATTATGTAAATCATTAAATAGGCACATGACTGTTAATTTACAAAACCTATAATTTCCCATTTAGTCAGACCAGTCTGCTAAAAACTCTCCCACCACAATTTTTATACAATAAACATACAAACTAAAATTCGTCAAATCTCAAAATGTATACTTTGAAGATGTAAGAACAATTATAAGCACCTGGGTAGGTTAATAAACTGCACTTCTCCCTCTCATCAGCAAAGTTAATTAAAGATTCCTGGGGGTAGGGAAGTGACTAATATATATATATACATGTATATATTTGTTTTGTTCCCCCCACCAGGTTCTTTAAATATACTCCACAGGACTATTAATTACATGTATAACAAGTGTTGAAGTTTTGATTAATATATTCTTAAAGACATGAATGTGAATTTTGACTTTTTTTTTGCTATTAACTTTGTATTAAATCAATGAATCTCTGAACTCCTCTCCTATAACATCAGATATTTGAAGACAGAATTTATCACATTTGCTTTTATGTACAGAGAGTAAGGTTTTAATTCATTATAAAAAAGTTTTTGTGAACAAACTCGATCCTACTTCAGATGCCTAGTAATAAAATAATGTCCCTGTAACAATATTTAGAAATTTAATGCAGTGTCTTTGGTAACATATTTGTTACATATTTGAGCTTAACTCATTATTCCCAGTAGGTATTATTTTAAATGTTCTAAGCAACATTTTCCTATCATAAAATCTGATCATTAACTCAATACATTTTTCTAAAGTTTTTTTTTTTTTCTTACCTAGGAATTATAATAAGTTAAAAATAATGAAAAAAAAACTGAACTCAGAAATTCTTTTAGTGAAGCCAAGATAAAATATTGGTTAACTCGAACCTAATAGCTTGAAGATAAAGTTTATTTAAAAAGTTATATTTGTCTAATACTTATCCATCTTTTAAACCTAGTATGCACTCCAAATTGTGGGAGCTCTGGTGGCAGAGTGCCTAAGGCATTTGGCTGTTAACCAGAAGGCTGGTGGTTCAGCCCCTCAGAAGGAAGAATGGGCAATCTACTTCCATAGAGATACCACCTCAGAAACCCAAGGAGGGGTTGCTATGAGTTGGGACCAACTTGATGGCAGTGAAGTTTTTGTTTGTTTGTCTATTTGTTTGTTTTAGACTCCAAATTGTACAATGTAAGTGGTATTGGTGGTCATTCATAATAAACAATGAAAGTAATTCAACTATAAAACAATTGGTTGACCAATAAGTTAAGTATACATAGAGTTGAAAACCACAGTTATTGTGGCTGGAAGTTCAGTTAATAAGCAACCAGTTTTTTATTCTCTTCATGCAAAAATTGTTTCAATGTATGTGTCTACTACTTTCTTATCCTGTTGCCATCTTCTTGGTCTTTAGCTTTGAAAGCTGGCTTTGTTCTCTTTTGTTATTGACCTTGAAAAACAAACTTCTTTCTAAACATAGATGCCTTGTTACGATATATATATATCCACTTCTATGATTCACCTCTCAGTGTTTACCATTAATATGAAATTGGTTTGATTGTTTCTTTTGACTGATTTTTGAGTTTGACATCCTTGACACTGATATATATGATGATTAGATAATCTGCAAAGAGAGAAAAAGTACATATTCTTCAGGTTCTCCCAGTTTATATGGGAATCCCAACAAGGTGTATGGAAACTATGGTATCGTTATGTGCTCTTGAGCCTGTTTCAACTCATATTGATGCTGTGTCCAACAGAACAAAATACTCCCTGTACCTGAGCCATCCTCATAATCCTTGCTTTGCTGGGGCCTGTTGTTGCAGACACTGTGTCTATCCATCTCATTAGGGTCTTCTTTCTTGCTGACTAATAACTTTACCAAGCATGATGTCCTTCTGCAGGGACTGTTTCCTGTTGATAACATCTAAACTATGACAGGCAAAAGCTCACCATCCTTGCTTCAAAGAAACATTCTTGCTACACTTTCTCCAAGATAGATTTGTTTGTTCTTCTGGCAGTCCATGGTATCCTCATTATTTTTGGCCAACACCAAAATTCAAATGCATCAATTCTTCTTCTGTCTTCTTTATTCATTGTCCAAATTTTACATGCATATAAAGCTATTGAAAATACCATAGCTTGGGTCAGGTTCATTTTAGGCTACAAAGAGATGTCTTTGCTCTTTTACACTTTAAAGGGATCCTGTGCAGCAGATTTGCCTACTGAAATACATTGTATGATTTCTTGAAATACAAGTACTAAATTTGATAAATTTCATACCACAAATTACTTTGTGTAAAGTAACTACAGAATGTATGCCAACATATTGAAGTATAGGTTGAATGGAAACTGTTGTTGTTATGTGCCATCGAGTCGGCCCTGACTCATAGAGACCCCTCCTTAGGTTTTCGAGGCAGTATCACTATGGAAGTAGGATTGCCCAACCTTCCTTCCGAGGAGTGGCTGGTGGGTTTGAACCGCCAGCCTTCTGGTTAGCAGTCAAG
>NW_006921935.1:2875010-2876222 GCF_000298275.1 Orycteropus afer afer
TTTTAAAACAGACAAATACAAGCAAACTAATCACCAGAAAAAAGAAAGTGAAAAAGAAAAAATTAAAAATAAGAAAAGAGAAAAAAAAAAAAATAACATTGGTGGAGGACAGGGCAGGGCACCCAGGCTCCGTCTGAGCACACAGACTGTGATGGAGTTCCTGTGGGCCCAGAAGATATGTGGAAGTGGGGGATGGACACACCTCCATTCACCAAGTGGGTGCAGGGTGTAGTAACAAGAAGAATGTCGTACCTTTTCAGTCTTGCAGGCCCCGAGTGTCCTTGGGATTGGTGTAAAGCAGAACTTGTTCTTAAGCCCCAGAAATGTGTGAGAGCACTGTCTCTTTAAATATCCAAAATATTCAAGCCACTTTTTAAACCTTCAAAACTGCGGCGCCCTCCAGACCGTGAAAAGTTCACAATTCAGCCCACCTTTTTCTTCACCTTCTCTGTTTGTTCCCCAGCCACCGTGCACAGTCCTCCGTGTAGTCCCTGGTTAGCAGGGTGATTTTAAGTTAATTCTTAGGTCCTACCACCACTTAGGATTCTCCAAGTTGTCTGTGCCATCAGGATCACTCAGGATCACTGCCAGACCGCAGCTCCGTATGTCTCCTTTTTTGGTATTTTCACACAAATTCTTCTGCTAGTTGGGCTTTAGTCCACTTCTATAACCCTCCCTTCAAGGCTCAGGGGTCCAAGATTATCTTCTGTGTCTGTGTTAATTGGTTTCTCTTTTCTTTGTTGAAGAGGGTCTGTGCAGACTTCCTGCCTAGTCCAGCATCTTGCCGGAACACCCCAGTCGTACTTCTTCTAAAACAGATTTGTTCTTCTTCTAAGACAGATTTGTTCTCTAGAAGTCCATGGTATTTTTAATATTCTTTTCCAACATCACAATTCAAAGGAATTAATTCTACTTCTATCTTTCTTATTCATTATCCAGTTTTCATATGCATATGAAGTGATTGAAAATATAATGGATTGTGTTCGGTGCATCCTAGGCTTCAAAGTGACATCTTTGCTTTTCAACAATTTAAAGAGTTGTATTGCACAACATTTGGCCAGTGGAATATGTCATCTGACTTCCTGACTGCTGCTTCCATGGACATTGATTGTGTAACTCAACAATGAAATACTTGACAAGTTCAATCTTTTCTCCATTTACGTGATGTTGCTTGGTGATTCAGTTGTGAGGATTTCTTTTTTTTTTTTTTTT
>NW_006921935.1:2876322-2879819 GCF_000298275.1 Orycteropus afer afer
GGCTGGTGGGTTTGAACCGCCAGCCTTCTGGTTAGCAGTCAAGTGCTTTAGCCACTATGCTACCAGAGCTCCTAAATGGAATGGAAACTAGGTCAGGATATTTATAAGGTTCAAAATCAGAAAAGAACAAATAAAACAATATAGTCTTGAACTGATTTTGTCAGAATAACTCTTCTTTGAGCTATTCTCCATTAGACTAACTAAACGTAGAAATCCTATCTTCATGATGCTGGGAGACAGTCATTTATCTGCCAAATGATTATAGAATATCTACTTTATTTCAGAAACTTTGCAGTTTCTCCCTAAACATTCACAAGATTTGGAGGCTGATTACTCTTCAAGGAAATAACTTACACTTTTACATCTATATTACTTAGATTAAAAAAAAAAATAAAACTCTAAAATTTCAATGTCTTAACCCTATCAAGTTTATTCTTGTTCTCCTCTCTGTCTAACTGTAATGGTTTAGGGCTATGAGAGATCAAGCTATCAAGGTTCTTTCCTTTTCTTAGTGTATCTAAGTTTTCTGAGTACAGTAATCTGCCAAAGAGAAATTAGAGAAGGCATGACCCACTTCATAAATATCTGTACACAGAAGTGTCACTTATCACTTCAATTCATATTTCATCAACAGAAACTATTCAAATGACTCCTTTTAGTTTCCAGGACACAGGAAAGAATAGTACCTAGCTTGAGAAGTGCTTCTAATTTAATATATTAAATACTAATCTCAGCTCTATTGTTTATTATTTTCTTTTAAGGATGCTAAATGTCATTTTGGTTAATTTTGGACATTACACAAAAGGTCTTTTATCTCCAAAAAGAGAAATGTTCAATTTTTCTGTAACACAAATTAAATTATCCTGGTTCCAGATGGACAGAAATAATTATTGATATCTGTCTGACTTTTGTCTGCATCTGAATCTTTTTCTTCAGAATTAAAAGTGGAAATGAAAGCTTTGCTCTCAAGAGTTTATTTTTCCTCTTAAAATAAATGACATGAATTACTTCTCTTTTCAGAATTATCTTGCCCCAAGTGTTGCTGATGGCTTCTTTTAAAATGCTTTACATTAGCAAGTGCCATCCAGATGAAAAGCCCATTTTGTCTTGACATTAATTTTACACTCAGTGCATAATACTCGACCTTGTCATTAGGTCAGCCGTGAACTGCCACGACTGAAATGTAATTTCTCTACTACAATGCTATTTGTCCTTCTCTTGTTTGTACCCAGAGGTGTACAGGTGCCCTCTAATGTCATCTTTGTCCCCTTTTTATATTGTGCTGCTACTCATTAGTTCTCATTACTAACATGCTTCTTGTTTACAAAGAATAGAATTGCTGCTAATATAAATGTACATGAGTTTCTCTATCCCTTTATTTTTGAACAAACCAAACAAACTAATAAACCAACATACCAGTAGCCAAAACATATAGTAGTTCAGGTTATAAAATCAACATATCCAAAACCCTTCATTGATATGCAGGTAAATGACGTCATATAATGTCCCATCTTCTCTTTCTGTGATCTGCCTTTCTGCCTGTTACTTTCTATACTTTAGCATGATATGAATGCTGTCACAGAATTATCTATTTTGAAACCATTTCCATCTGAACAACTAAATGTTTCCTTATGGTTCATGCAAATGTGCTCTACAACAACTGTTATATTCTGTGACATTCTGACAGCCACTTTTATATCCAAACATTGGAGGCCAGTTAACATTAATTTCTCATAAGAAATTAACTGTGAAAATTTGCTATACAGGCACATTTTTTAAGGGACCATACCATATGAAATAACAAACCATGCAAATTCTTCATGTTTTTGAAATTATAATGAAATAGCTTCATTTTTGGAAAATAGATGTAATCATATTTTCTAATAAAAATGTATTTAAACCTCTATTATTGAAAACTCTACTATCATTTTATTATTTTAAAATTCTATTACATGTACCAATGCTATTATCTTAGTAATCTAGTGCTGTGATAACAAAAATACTGCAACTGTGTGGCTTTATGAAAAAGAAATTTACTTTCTCTCAGCTTAGAAGTCTAGAAGTCTGAATTCAGGGCTCTGGTTCTAGGAGAAAATTTGCTCTCTCTGTTGGCTCTGGAGAAATATCCTTGTCTCTTTTTAGGTTCTGTTTCTTGGTTCGTCTGAGATCTCATGTGATGAGGTATCTATCTCCCGCCATCTGTGCTTCCTTAATTTTCTCCTTTGTATCTCCAAATAGATGGATTTAAAGCACATCCTATACTAACACTGCCTCATTAACATCACAAAGAAAACTCATCCCCAAACGGGAGTATAACCACCATAGAGGTTAAGATTTATAACACAATTTTTGGGGGACACAATTTCATCCATAACAGCTATTTCAATTAAGTGGAAAAAAAAATAATGATCTTTCTTTGTGCAGTCAATGACAATATAATTGCCAAATATGGTTCATTGATTGCTTCTCATTTAATATTTAGCTGAAACTTCTTTGAAAACTACATTTTTAGGAATGAAGAAGCACACAAAGGTATGCTTTACCAGGTAAATATATGGCAGGGTATAAGGCAGAAAAAAGAAGGTGAAGAAGAAGAGGAGGTAGGGAAGGAGGAACAGCAGCAGCAGCAAGAGGAAGAAGAGAGGAAGAGAAAAAGTTCAGAGCAAGAGAGGGAGGTGGAAAAGAGAGAAGGACAAAGAGAAGGAGATTGAATGTATTCATTCAAAGTTTTGACACAGTAAATAAAAGAAAAATGAGAGAATTTGTTTGAAGAAATTATTATTAAAGAACAATCTTAGGAAATTATAGCTACACCTGCAAACTACCCCTCTGCTTCCACCAGAACAGAAAGGATATGTGCTGTTACCTTACATAAAAAATAAAGGAGTTGAGGATTTATGTATTTATTTTGTGTGGGTTAGCTTATGACTTGGCTTGTCTGTTTCAGTGTCCATGATAGATGAACATAACTTTAAATTTAATATATTTTTGCAATGACTTTACCTAGCCATTGCTAATTAATAATACAAACATTTTTCACCTTAAAAGTGAATCCTCCATACCATAGCAATTATATTATTATTGCAATTCACAGTTCCTGCAATTCACAAAGAAGACACTCAGTAAATGTTTGTTGAATAAATATCTGAATTAGTATAACAATATAAATGTTGTCGTTTTTGTTAGGTGCCTTCAAGTTGGCTTTGACTCATAGCTATCCTATGTACAACAGAACAAAACACTGCCCAGTCCTGCACCAGCCTCACAGTCCTTGCTATAACTGAGCCCATTGTGGCAGCCACTGTGTCAATCTATCACATTGAGGGCCTTCTCCCTTTTCTCTCACCCTCTACTTTACCAAACATATTATCCTTCTCTACAGTCTGGTCCCTTCTGACAACATGACCAAAGTAGATAACATGAAGTCTGGCCACTCCCATTTCTAAGAAGGAATACACCTGTACTTCTTTTTTTTCTTCTTCTTCTTTTTTTTTTTT
>NW_006921935.1:2880404-2880947 GCF_000298275.1 Orycteropus afer afer
TGCTCTTGACAAGGAGAGACCCATTGTTGCATCTAGAAGAAAGCTTGCTAGATTTTAAGATCCCAGTTGCTACTCGCCAAAGTAGAAGGTGGAACAATGTTTTGTATAGTATGTTATGCCAATTGAGCTTGATGTCACCTGCAACTATGGTCGCAAGCCCGCAAGTTCAACTACTTGCTCCCTCTTGTAGCTGGCTGTGACCAAGCAGTGACCACAACCTTGCCCCTTGTCAGCTCTACTATACACTTGGGAATTCAGATCATTCACATAAATTTGTAGGACCATTGTCTGCCAACCCTATATATGTTCTTGGATACACTCCCCATTTCATAGACATACTTAATTATTCAGCCTGTCCACCCATCTATACATCCATATACCCATGCTTGCCTTCATTGACAACGCAGTACTGTATGTGCAAAAGGGTTCATATTTGTTGTCTGTACCTCACATGTACCTCACTATGTCTTTCTCATCCTCAATGCTGCCATATTGGTCACTCACATTTGGTACATTGCCATTCTCTTCACCCAAATCAATATT
>NW_006921935.1:2888127-2911165 GCF_000298275.1 Orycteropus afer afer
TTTTTTTTTTTTTTTTTCTTTATGTTGAGGTATAATCCAAACTGAAGTCTGTAGGCTTTGATCTTCATGAGTAAATGCTTCAACTGTTCTTCACTTTTAGCCTTGACGTTGTGTCATCTGCACATGATAGCTTGCTAATGAGTCTTCCTCCAATATCGTTGGGGGTTCTTCATATAGTCCGCCTTCTTGGATTATTTGTTCAGCATACAGATTTAATTAAAAATATATGTATATATACAACCCTGACATACACTTTTCTTGATTTTAAACCATGGGTTATCCCCTTGTTATGTTCGAATGACTGCCTCTTGATCTGTATACAGTTTCTTCATGAGCATAATGAAGTGTTCTAGAATTTCCATTCTTTTTAATTTTATTCATAATTTTTTAGGAACCATACAGTCAAATGCTTTTACATAGTCAATAAGACACAGATAAACACCTTTCTGGTATTTTCTCTTTCATCCAAATTCACCTGACATCAGAAATGATATCCCTCATTCCCTGCTCTCTTTTGAATCTGGCTTGAATTTCTGGCAGTTCCCTCTCAATACACTGGTGTGATTCTTCTGAATTATCCTCAGTAAAACTTTACTTGCATGTGAAATTAATGGTATTGAATATGAATAGTATACACATAATTAGAACATTTCTTCAATCTTCTAACTTATAGCAAAAATAGAACAAATTGAAACTCTATGTTACTTACTAATCAAAACAATTTAAATATGGGGTACATATTTTTCAGAAAGAATTCTTTCTGTCAAATAGTTTCAAAAGGAACCCAAGGATAATGCAAAATTATGATGGCTACTATAGGTCAATAAAATGTAGGGATAAAAGGGAAAAATATTGATAAGTATATTGGAGGAAAAATATAATTTAGTCATAGATATTAATATTTCCATTAATGGATAATTTCCTTTGAGTCTCTCCTTCTCATCTTTCAACTTTAAATGATTTATGACTGTGTTCCAGATATGAATATCTTCATAATGCTTAGTTTGCATGGAAAGTAAGAATGATTAAACCCATAGTTAAGACTGAAATACTTGAGGACGTGCCCCATCGTTGACTTCAGGTATCTGAATCAAATATATTTAATTCAAGTGTATTTAAATCCATAATATGCTATGCTATGTTTATGCATGTTTGTATCTACCCAAAGCAGAGCTGACCATGTTGAATATCAATCACATCTCCAATAGTTTATCAATTCTTATTGTTCCTTTACTTCTTGTTGCATACATGAAACAATTAATATATGACCATTATGTTAATTTCACCATTTTAACTTTTCAGGTGGCTGTTCCTAAACATTTAACTCCTGTTCACCCTATGTTCATCTTACTTTTTATGGCTTAAAATAAATACATACTTCTTGTTTTAGTTCTGAAACATTTGACCATTTAAAAATGTTATATTCTTTCATATATATTCTATAATAATATTTGTGTATCAGAATTTACTGTTTTCACATGAGATGCTAATCTGAAGAGTACACAGCCATATTTGCAAACTCAACATCTTATAGGACCAGGAAGTCAACTTAATGGGGGTTATTCATCTTGAGGCAAGGAAAAAGAAAATAACAATTGACATTGATTTTAATGTTCTAAAATGCAATAAACAGTGCAAGAGGAGAGAAAGTACATATCCCAAACAAAAAGCAGTCTTTTAATCATCCATAGCTAATTGCTTCCATTTGAGAATCTGCATTCAGTATGGACACAAGTTTTCAGATTTTTTTCAAAACGTTAAAAATCAATTTTTTCAATGAAATTTGTAAACTGAGACTACAAAAATGTGTACAAATATTTATCATGTAGATTTCAGTGCCTCTGGGTAACCAAAAAAGCAAACATGTTGCTGTTGAGTCAATTCTAATTGCACTCCATAAAGTCATCAATGGCTGCAGTTTTTGTTTTGTTTTCTTTTGATTTTAAATTTTCATTGTGATTTCAGTGAAATTTTACAAAGCAAGTTTGTTTTATATTCAATAGTTCATATCATTTTGTTTCATAACACTGATTGCAGTCCCCACAATGTAACAGTGCTCTTCCTACTTCCACCCTGTGGTTACTGTTTCCCTGTGTTCTTCTTGCTTATGCATTCCTGCCACCCTAGCTTTTTGTCTGTGCAAATGCTGCACTTCTGATCTCTCATAGTTGATTTTTCTGAGGAGTGTATCTCCCTGTAGGAGCTTTTATTGTTTCACTTGTTGACCTGCTTATTGGGTGGCTGAGCTTTAAGCCATGGAGTGAGTCCTATTCCATGTCTGAAGGATGCTAGGGGCCATAATCTTGGGTGTTTCACCAGTAATTAAGGTTATTTTTGAATTTTCTTCCATATTTTTTTATTACCACCCTATACAGGATCTCCAAATTTGATCCCATCTAGTTATTCTTGTCTCAGAGTCATGTAGACTGAGATTCCCATGGTTCATTAGTCCTTTGTACTAATTGTTTCCATGCATCTTTTATTTTCTTCACTTTTCTTTTCTTCAGATGAGGAAAAACCAACACTTGCATCTTAGATGGCTGCTTACAATCTTTTAAGAACCCAGGCACTACTCACCAAAGTAGGATGTAGAACAATGTTTTGGTGTACTGTGTTGTACCAATTGAGCTAAATGTCCCCTATGACCATGGTCCTGATTCTGCACGCTCAGCAACTTACTCCCTCGAGGTGCTTAGTTATGGCTAAGAAGTTATCCTAACTTTATCCCCTGTTAGCTCTATAATGTCTGTGGACATTTTTATAGCACACACAAATACATATGTAGTAATATTGTTTCCCAAACCTATGTATAGTCATGAGTATATTCCAATTTGAATACCCATACCTGAGCTTCTTGTCTGTTTTCCTGTGTTTCCATAGGTTAGTGTTTGTTATAACCAACAATGCAGTATTGTGTATGTAATAGTATTTACCTTTGTTGTCTTCCTTTTCCTTTCCTTAGTAATATTGTGCTGGTCAAACTCTTCTATCATATTGCTTTCCCCTTCACCGAAATCAACATGTTTCTTAACTAGCCCACAATTTCTCTTCCCCTCTCCTCTCATCCTTGATAAACAACAAAGATAATTTCCTTTCTTGTGTAAACCTTTCCTTGAATTTTTATAATAACAGACTCATAAAATATTTGTTCTTCTGTGATTGAATTATTTCATTCAACCTAAATTCCTCCAAGTTCATCCATATTATGAGATGATTCACGATCCTTTATTATTTTTTAATGTTGCAAAGCATTCCATTGTGTGCATGTCCCATAGTTTGGTTATCCATTCTTATGGTGATGGACACTTAGGTTGTTTTCTTCTTCTTGCTACCATGAATATTGCTGTGATGAAAATGAGTATGCATAAATATATTCATTTCCTGGATCTCACCTCTTTATGATTTTTCTTAGTAGAGGGATTGCTGAATTAAGTGATATTTCTATATCCATCTTATTTAGGAAGTTTCAGTGGCTATAGTCTCACAAAAGTAATCATCAAGTCTTTATTCTATAGGTTTCTCTTCTGTAGCACTGCTAGGTGTAACCAGTGTTTCTGTTAGTAACCTAACCAAGCCATTTGTACTACCCTGAGCTAATCCTGTTAAAAATGTTCTTCAGGATACATGTAGAACACTTATCCCAAGGCAATGCATCCACCTACTCTAGGGAAGTATACTCCTTAGAGCAATCGGCCATGAGACACCAGAGGAACAGCACTCATATAGAAGGAAAGCTGGACAGATAGGAACACATAGTTAAGAAGGGCACGGAGACAGGGCAGTCACAGGGATGGGAGAGAAGAGTTTGTTTTGGTTGGGATGGTAATCAGGGCGTAAAATAAATGTACCTGAACTGTTGAATGTAAAACAAATTTTGCTCAGTATATTTGCACCCAAAGTACAATAAAATGCAAAAAAAAAAAAGTAAAAATTATAAAAATGTCCTTCTGCTTATTTATGTAGTATTATGAAGCATTAAGATGTATGCCTTATAAATACTCTTTGCAAAACATCTACCAATGCTGCTTGCCTTCTTGTTTTGAAGTTTTTTCCTGTGTCATGGACCTTCATACTACTGCCAGTGTGATGGTATTACAAGAGGGTCATTCATTGGCAATTCAGCTTTTTCTAGTCAAAGAGCCATATTCAGGCTGAATATTTCCTTTTCCATTTGTTGAAGTATCTCAATAGGTATCCCATCTATTCCTGGAGACTTGTTTTTCTCCAGTTCCTTCAGTGCAGCTTGGACTTCTTCCTTCAATACTCATTGTTCTGGATCATAGGCTAGAGTTGAATGTCAACCAATTATTTTTGGTAACTTGACTGGATGCATTCTTTCCATCTTCTTTTTGTACTTCTTGTAGCATTCAATATTTTGCTCATAGATTGCAACTTGTAGTTGAACTTTTCTTCATTTCTTTCAGCTTGAGAAATGCTGAGCATGTTCTTCCCTTTTGATTTCCTAACTCCAGGTTTTTCAGATTTCATTATATAATACTTTATGTTGTCTTCTCGAGGTGCCCTCTGAAATCTTCTGTTCATCACTTTTATTTCATAATTTCTCCAACTTGCTTGGCTACTCTATGTTCTGGAGGAAGCTTCAGAGTCTTTTCCGACATCCATTTTTTTCTTCTCTTCCTTTCCTTTCTTTTTAATGATCTTTTGCTTTCTTCGCATGTGATATACTTGATGTCATCCCACAATTTGTCGATCTTTAGTGTTCAGTACATCAAAACTATCCTTCAGATGGTCTTTAAATTCAGGTGTGATATACTCAAGGTCATATTTTGGCTCTTGTGGACTTGTCTGTGTTTTTTTTTTCCTTGTCAACTTAAACTTGCATATGAGCAATGGATGGTCTGTTCCATACTCATCCCCTGCCCTTGTTTGACTGATTTCATTGAGCTTCTCCATTAATCTATTTCCACAGAAGTTTTTCGGTGCCATTGTTAGGTGTTGTTGAATCAGATATGACTCACAGTGACCCTGTCTACAACAGAATGAAACTTTGTCTGTCCTGCACCACCCTGAAAATCTCTGCTGTGCTTCAGCCCATTGTTGCAGCCTTTGTGTCAATTTTCCTCATTGAGGATCTTCTCTTTTTTTCTTTGACTCTCCACTTTAGTAAGCATAATATCAATTTCCAGGGACTGGTCCCTTGTGACAACATTACCAATGTAGGTGAGACCAAGTTTGGCCAGTCTCAGTTCTAGGGTGAATCTGGCTGCACTTCTTCCAGGACAGATTTATTTATTCTTCTGGCAGTCCATGGTATTTTCAGTATGCTTTCTAACACCACAGCTCAAAGGTATCAATTTTCCTTCCACCAAAACATTCACTGCCAGTGAGTTGGATCTGACTCATGGCAACCCCTTGGGTTTCCCAGGTGGTATCACTACAGAAGTAGATTGTCCAACCTTCCTTCCAAGGAGTGGCTGGGGGTTTTGAACAGCCAGCCTTCTGGTTAGCAGTCAAATGTCTTAGGCACTATGCCACCAGAGTTTGGTCTTCCTTATTTATTGTCAAGCTTTCACATACATATGAGGGGATTGAAAATACTTTGGCTTGAGTTAGGCACACTTTAGTTTCAATGTGACATCTTTGCTCCTTAACAGCTTAAAGAGGTCTTTTGCAGTACGTTTACCCAGTGCAATAGGACATCTGATTTCCTGGCTGCTGTTTCCATGTGTGTTGATTGTGGATTCAAGTAGAATGAAATCTCTGACAACTTCAATCTTTCTCCATTTTTCATAATGTTGCTTATTGATCCAGTTGTGAGGATTTTTGTTTTCTTCATGTTGAGATGTAATCTATACTGAAGGCTGTTGTTCCAGTTACCTAGTGCCGCCCTGACAAGAATATACCACAAATATGATAGCCTTAACCAACAGAAGTTTATTGTTACAATGTGGAGGCTTTAAGTCCAAGTTCAAAGTTCCAGGCCTAGGGGCTGGGTGAAAGCCCCTCAAACTTGGGGTCCAGCTCTGCCTACTGCTCCCAGCCCACTGGAGCTAGAGGTGTTTCTTCACTCAGGCAGCTGCTGGCTGCTGAGGCTGAGAAACTGCAAGGCTGACAAGTAAAAAGGCACAGTCCCGATATTACCAAACCACACGGCAGGCCATTAACTTAAGTCCATTGTAAGTTCTAAGGTTGGCAGAGCATAACAAGCTGCTGAGCAATGACATGGCTACATGCAGGGTCCAAGTATGCCATAGGCTAGAGATCATTCCCAAGGTTTCTCCTTAAATACAAGAACCATACCACATCCCAAAGGCAGCTACTCAGCTGCTTGTGGTAGATCCCACCATGGAGTTGATTGCCAGTCTCATCATGGAGAATAATTACCGCCAGCTGCCTAGCCGCTCAACCAGGCCCAGCCAAGTTGACACACAAAAATAACTACCACAGCTGTAATCTTTGATTTCCATCAATAAGAGCTTCAAGTATTCCACACTTTCAGGAAGCAAGATTGTGTTATCTGCTTATCACAAGTTAATGAGTCTTCATCTGATCCTGATGCCCTGTTTTTCATATAGTCTATCTTCTCAAGTTATTTTCTCAGCATACAGATTGAATTAGTATGGTGACAGGGTACAACACTGTCACACACCCTTCCTGATTTAAAACCATAAAATATTCCCACGTTCCATTCAAGTGACAGTCTCTTGTTGTCTACGTATAGGTTTCTCATGAGCACAGTTAAGTGTTCTGGAATAACCATTCTTAGCAATGCATTCCATTATTTGTTATGATCCACACAGTTGAAAACCCTAGCATAGTCAATAAAACATAGGTAGACATGCTTTTGGTATTCTTTGTTCTCCGCTAAGTTCCATCTGACATCTGCAATAATATCTCTTGTTCAATGTCCTCTTTTGAAACCAGGTTGAAATTCTGGAAGTACCCTGTCAACACACTACTGCAACAATTTTTGAATTATCTTCTGTAAAATTTTACTTGATATTAATGATAGAGTTTGATTAATTTCCACAATCTGTTGAATCATCTTTCTTTAGGCACAGATATGGATCTCTTCCAATCAGTTGGTCATGTAGTTATCTTTCAAATTTCTTTGCATAAGTGAGTAACTGCCTTCAATGCTAAATCTGTTTGTTGAAACATTTCAATGAGTGTTCTGCCAATTCTTGAGCCTTGTTTTTCACTAATTCCCTCAGTGCAGCTTGATTTCTTCCTTCAATTGCATTGTTTCTTAATCATATGCTATTTTCCTTGTAGGTGCAGGAGTATTATCCTATCACTGACAGTATTATACTTCAGGATAGATCTTGAAATGTTCTTTATGATGATGAATGTGACACCATTCCTCTTCAATTTACCATTCCTGGCAGAGAAGACCCTGTGATTTTCCAATTCAAAATGGCCAATGTTGTTAGTCCATTTCATCTCACTAATGGCTAAGATATTGATCTTTATGTGTTTCATTTCATTTTTTGCAACTTCCAATTTTCTTAGATTCATACTTCATATATTTCATGTCCTGATTATTAATGAATGGTTAAAGCTCTTTCTTCCCATTTTGAGGTTTTCACCATCAGCAAATGAAGGTCCTGAAAGCTTTGCATCCACATTTTTATGGTTTTCTCTACTTTGAGAAGGTAGTTCTTCCCTATTTTGAGAAGGTAATTCTTGCCCAGTTGCATTTGCTTGACTTCCAACTTTCCTTTTGTCCAAGGGATTTCTGTTGGTGCAGTTGTTAAGGCATTCAGCTGTTAACCAAAAGGACCAACAAACTCTCCATGGGAGAAAGATAAGGTAATCTGCTTTCACAAAGATTTAGAACCTTGGAAACCCTATGGAGCAATTCTACTCTCCTATATACATTCACTAAATTCACTGCAGTGGATTTGGATCCAATTCATAGCGACCTTTCCTTGGGTTTCCCAGGCATTATCACTACAGAAGTAATTTGCCCAATCTTCCTTCTGAGGAGTGTCTGGTGGGTTTGAACTGCCACCCTTCTGGTTAGCAGTCAAATACCCTAGGCATTATGCCACCAGAGCTCCTCCATACTCTCCTATAGGTTCTCTATATCTATATCTATTTATATTTCTATGTCCATTTATATATCTATATACCTATATCTCAGGAGCTCTGGTAGCTTAGTGCCTAAGGCATTTGGCTATTAACCAGCAGGCTGGCTGTTCAAATCCACCAGTCACTCCTTAGAAAGAAGACTGGGCAATCTACTTCTCCAGAGATACCACCTGGGAAATCCATGGAGGGGTCACTATGAGTCAGAACTGACTCAATGACATTGAGTGTGTTTTTTGTTTTCTTTGTAGGGTCAATATAGATTGAAATCAACTCAATGGAAATAGTCTTTTGGGGAGAGTTTTTCTCTTTTTTCTATACACTATATCACATTAAGGAAGTTGCCTATTTTTGCTATAAAGTGATAAACATGTCTTGAATTTATCAAATGTGTTATCTTCATCTATTAAGATAACTGTATAACCTTTCTCTTTTATGTTGAATTTCAAGGTCCTCCAACAGCAATTTTTAAAATCTTCCTTCCTGTTTCCACAGTCATCTATCCCATGATCTTTACATATAGAAAACTTTACTTAATTATCCCTTCCCTGATATGTTGCTAGTTTAAGCAGTAGACTCTCTCCCTCTATTGTAGTAGTCCCTGCCCCTATTGAAATAGTTTTTTCAAATAAAATGTCTCCTTACCTAAATCTGAACTATTTTCTTTTCAATTTTGCAGAACATTTCCATTAGTAAAAACTCTAAAATATTTGACTTCAGTCTACCATTTTCCTGTTTTTGTTTATTTGTTTCATTTGTTTTTATCCTTTAATTTTCTGATTATTTCAGTTGCTTTTATTCTTTTATCCTGTCCTCCTTTTTATCTTATTTTGCATCATAGTGCCTTTTTTTCCTGTATTAAGGTTTTATCTTACCTTGTATTACATATTTAGTTGCACTTGTACTATTTATTTATTTTTCCCTGTAAGGTTTTTGTATGCTATGTTATTTTATTATTTTTTTTACTAGTAATCCTACTTCACTGCTGATATTTTATAGTATACTTTAAATTAGTACTTTTACCACTTCTATCAAAGGAAAAGCCTCCAAAGAGTTTAACTATTCATTCCCCTCATCCCCTTTTTGCCAGTTGCAACATCATTTATTTGTATATGTGATATAAATATCATAACATCTAGTATTGTGGTTAATTTAACCTATCAACATTAATTTCTATTTATGTACACATTTGCCACTTCTGACATGTTTTATTCTTTCTTTCAGTCACTTGTGTTATCTTGGATATTTTTTCTTGTAGAGTTTTGTTGCCTCAAATTCTTATAGTTTTTGTTTGGGGGAAGAGAGAGGAAGTGCTGGAAAAATATTTATTTCACTTTAATTTTTAAGATTATTTTTTCACTGATTGTTGTTGTTATTGTTATGTGCCGTCAAGTTGGACTCATAGCGACCCCTCCTTGGGTTGCCGAGGCAGTATTACTGCGGAAGTAGATTGTCCAACCTTCCTTCTGAGGAGTGGCTGGTGGGTTTGAACCTCCAGCCTTCTACTTGTCTTACTGTAAGTACTCATCACTTCCTCTACTAGCACATCTCCAGCACCACTTCTAATATCCACTGTGGCAGCTATTTTCTATTACCTTCTCATTTTCTTCCCCCACAGATACCTTTTGCTGTCCCTCCATTTTATGCCTCCCCCAATTTTCAGAATGTGGAAGTTTTATAATATTTATCTATATTAAAATTGCTTTACATTTTCTTGATTATTTAACAAATAAGTTTTGAAAAGTTTATTATCTAATATTTCAGGTTTTAGGAATCTTTATCTTGGTGACAATTTTTTATTTAGTTTTTACATTATATATAAAGTATTTTCACATTCCCCAGGCAATAAAAATAATGGTTTATTAGTTGATGACAGGGAGCTCTGGTAGCATAGTGGCTAAGACACATGCCTGCTAACCAGACGGCTGGCGGTTCAAACCCACCAGCCACTCCTCGGAAGGAAAGTTGGGCAATCCTACTTCCATAGTGATACTGTCTCGGAAACCCAAGGAGGGGTTGCTATGAGTCAGGTTTGACTCGACGGCACCTAACAACAACAATAACAACAAGTTGATGACAAGTCAATTTAGATTCATGGAAATGCCATGTGTGCACAGTAGAACTGCTCCATAGGATTTTCACGGCCTTTCAGAAGCAGATCACCAGTAGTGTCTTCTTATGTGTTATGTGCCTCTGAATGTGTTGAAATCATCAACTTTTTGGCTAGTAGTAGAGCATTTACTCTTTGTGCCATCCAATGACTCTAAAAAAAAAAAGAAGAAGAAAAAGCAAAACTCTTTGCCATCCAGTAGATTCAAATTCAGTGATCATACAGAATTACCTCATTGCCTCATAAGACTTCCAAGGGTTCAAAATATCAATGTCTCTGTTAGCCTGCCAAGCAATTAAATACTACACCACCAAAAACCAACCAAACAAATAAACTCTCTGCCATCTAGTCAATTCTAACTCATAGTGACCACTCTAGGGTTTCCAAGTTTGTAAATCTTTATGGAAGTAGATTGTCTCATCTTCCTTGCAAGGAGCAACTCGTGGGTTAGAACTGCTTGCCTTCTGGGTAGCAGTCAAATGCCTTACCCACTGCACTACCAGCACTGCTTAAATAAAAGCCATACCTTTGATAAATAAACAACATGCTAATAAACATGGTTCACTCCTTTCTTGACACTACCGAAGAGTATCAATGTCAATTATAAGCTAAGCGAAAGGTCAATCTGAATGTCATTTTTGTCTTTGATTGCTTTGAATATTTTGGAGGGATTAAATGCATAAACTGAGTAATATTGTTTTATTGACAACAGTAAAGTACTCATTTAACAACTGTGATGAAAAATCATTTTAGAAGATCTATGTAAGAAGTTTCAAGATGAAATGATAATTTTATGGTAGCTATTTTCAAGTTTTCTATGCATATGTAGATATAAATTATAATCACCAAAAGCCAAACTCACTGCCATCGAGTCAATTAGACTCGTAGCAACCCCTCCTTGGGTTTCTGAGGTGGTGTCTCTGCCGAAGTAGATTGTCCAGTCTTTCTTCTGAGGAGTAGCTGGTAGGTTTGAACCATCAGCATTCTGGTTAGCAGTCAAATGCCTTAGGCACTTGGTGGTTATGTTTGTGTGTCAACTTGGCTAGGCCTGGTTGAATGGCTGGGCAGCTGGTGGTAGTTATTCCCCATGATGAGACTGGTAATCAACTGCATGGTGGAATCTACTGTGAGCAGCTGAGTAGCTGCCTTTGAGTATGTGGTCTGCTTCCTGTATATAAGGAGAAGCTTTGAGAATGGTCCCTAGCCTATGGCACGCTTGGACGCTGCATGTAGCTGTGTTGTTATTAAGCAGCTTGCTATCTTCTGCCGACCTTGGGACTTACAACGGACTTAAGTTAATGGCCTGCCATGTGGTTTGGTAACATCAAGACTGTGCTTTTTGACTTGTCAACCTTGGGGCTTCTCAGCCTCAGCAGCCAGCAGCAGTCTGAGTGAAGAAACACCTCTAGTTCCAGTAGGCTGGGAGCAGGAGGCAGAGCTGGACCCCCAGAGTTGAGGGGCTTTCACCCAGCCCCTATAGCTTAGCATTTTGAACTTGGACTTAAAGCCTCCAAATTGTAAGAATAAACTCTTGTTTGTTAAGACCATCCCATTTGTGGTATATTTCCTGTCAGAGTGGTTCTAGATAACCAGAACAGGCACTAAGCCACCAGGGCTCCTGATATAAATTATACTCACGTAAATTTATATATATATATATATATATATAATTTTACATATATACATATGTGAAATTTTCCAATATATTTGTATATCTGTGTATACATGCACACACATCTGTACACATATCTTGCTTGTGTGATAAATTATTAGCCAAATGTTCTAAACCTAGTTCAGAAGACCTTTTATTTTAATAAACAATTTGTTGATATCACATGATTTTTCTTTTACCTGACAAAAATTACAAGAAGATATGGTTCCAGAGGACATGATAGTTACGAAGAATTATTGTAACCAAGAGCAACAAGGGGCCTTGGTACTACCTTTATCATAAACACTGAAAAATCATTCCCCAAATAGAGAAATTCTAGGATTTTTCTTTTCTTTTTATTCTAAACAGACAATGTGTTAGCATGCATTATTTATGTTAAGCTAGAGACAGAGTGAAAAAAATAACACAGTGGAACTAGAATTACATTTTTATTTAAGGCTTATTTTAGATAAAGGAGGCAAAAAGTGCACTTCTACAGATATGAGGATAATGCCACTTCAAACCTTGAAAGATTCAAACCATGAACACTTTATGAACCATGAGGATAATAATGTACCCTTCAACCCTAAGCACAGATTCAGTACTCATTGATAAATAGAATTGTGTCCTCTCAAAAGCATATGTTGAAGCCTTATTCCCTGTATCTCATTTAGAAAGAGGGTTTTGCTTTGAAGATGTTGTAAGTTAAATAAAAGAGGTCATACAGAATTAGGCTGGGTTCTAATATAAGTATGAAAGGATCTACAGGAGGAGACTGTACGAAAAGATGCATCTACAACCCAACGAACACCAGGAAACAACTGAGGCTACCATAAACTGAAAGAGATGAAAATAAATCTTCCCCTACAGCAGAAAGAAAGAGCAAAGTTCTACAGACATTTTAAGGGCAAACTCCTGAATTTTTCTTTTTAAAGACACTGGTGGTATTCTGTTATGGCAGCCCTGAGAAACTAAGGCAATTTTTATGGATTAAATTTTGTCTCCTTCAAAATAAGTTTTGTAAATCATAGCTCCTATATTTGCGGATGTAATCCCATTAGAAATGGAGTTTTCTTTGTTAACATAATGACTGAGGTGACTTAGCGTAGTGTAGCACCTCCAGTCTTTGGGTTAGCAGTCGCATGTGTTAACTTTTGCATCAGTCAGGGACTCATGGTGATATGATACTGTCCTTTAAATGTTACGAACAACCAAATTATATCACAATATATTCAATTTGGCTAGACTAAATGTGAAAGGACAACATCAATAGTTTTGGAGGCTTCATTTGGTAAAAACTAGTGTTAAATGGGAGTCTCTGATTAGTGCAGACTTTTAAGGCACTAGGCTGTTAACCAAAATAATGGAAATTTGTTCTGCCCAGAGGCACCTCTGACGAAAAGCCCTCATTACCTACATCCAAAAAATCAGCCATTGAAAACCTATGGATCACAGTTCTACTCTGACATACATGGTATTTTCACGGGTTGAAATGAACTTGAGGCTTTTTTTTTTTTTTTTTAATGTGTTCAAAGAACAGATCCATTGGGTAGCATAAATACCAGAAGGCAGTTTGCTTGGTTAGTCGCTTTAGAGAGATCAGAGTAATATTGTAACAGATGGAGTTCTTTGTGTTTTTATTTGTGGGTAGGGGATGAAGAATCTGATTATAGCTTAGTGACTATGTTCTTGTTGGCATCAATGATTTGAAGACTAGAAAGAACAGTGTTCATAGAGAGTAGAAATTAGAATCAAAGTAATGAATGAGAGGAGAAGTTGAAGAGGTTGGATGTGAGTGCAGAGCATGTAAGGTAGAAGAAACAGAGAAAGGGTTCAGATTATTTAGGGTTTTATTGGCTATATTAAGTATTTTGGATTTAAAATCTGAAGATAATGTGGGTAATTTTATGCTAGTAAATTAATCTTCCCTACATTATATACAATTCTAATTTACAATCCATATAGTGAATGGACTGCATAGGTAAAAGACAGAAGTCTATGTAATATGTGGTATTACTTTACCAATATATGCTAATATTTTTCTAAATTAATATTTGAAACTGATTTTTATGAACAATTAACATCTTGCCAATTCAAAATTCATTTTCATTTTTCATGAAATTATTTTGCATGTTATACTATAAAAAATAAAATACCTTCAAGAATATTATCATAGTAAATTTTGTAAAAATCTTCAATGTCTTATTTTGTAATATCCAACAATTATGATTGTATCAACTGTAGCTACTTATATTCAGTGTGTGCAAATCTAATTTTTTGGCTACTGGATGAGGAAGGAAACAAATGTGTATTTTGTGCTTTCTGGTATCATATGAGGAAGAAGGGCAGTGTTAATAAAATATTTTAGCTATATCAGTAGACATGCAGTTTGTCATTTATAAATATTAGAAACATTGACTCAGCTGACAAGATAATTCTCTGGATGCTAAATGTACACATCACTTTAAGAATACTACTTTAATCTCATCTATGGTTTAATTCCTATCTACGTACTCAGTTACCACCTTCCCTCTGTCTTGATGGCCATTGGCATTGACAGAGTCAAATCATACCCCATGTTAGTGTTGTAGGGGGGAAGTGGAAAATTCCCACATTATTCTGTGGATCACGAGGTCTTTGACATCAGATATATTTATATCTTATTCTTGTTTTGCTCATTTAAGGATACAGAAAAAGTTGACAATAACTTGAGGAACTAGATAATGATTCAAAACCAAAACCCACTACCATCGAGTAGATTCTGACTCACAATGACCCCCATTGGGTTTCCTAGGCTATAAATCTTTATGGAAGTAGATTGCCTCATCTTCTTCTTGTGGACTGGTTGGTGGGTTTGAAACCACAGCCAAATATATTACCCACTAAGTGAATAGAGCTCCCTAGGCAATAATCAAACACTTAATATTGCTGTAAATAACTCAGTAAGTCAGTAGTTGTGCTCAAATCCATGAATGTGAAGGATATGGTCAATAATTAACCTGCAATCTGGTGGTTAATTCAGCAATATCATTTTGAGCAGAAAATTTAATCAGTTTGTTGTTAGGTGCCTTCGAGTCAATTCGGAATCATAATAAACCTAAATAGAACAGAGAGAAAATTGCCCAGTCCTGTGCCCTCCTCACAGGACTTGCTATGTTTGAGCCCATCATTGCAGCCACTGTGTCAATCCACCTCATTGAGGGTCTTCCCTTTTTTTAACATATCTTCATAATGTTTTCCAGTAATACTGGACAGAGTTTCACTACTGTTCATAAGGTTTTCAATGGGCAATTATTCCAGAAGTGGATGGTCTCCTTCTTCTTCCTGTTGTTTTTGTTGTTATGTGCCATCGAGTTGGACCCTACTCATAGCAACTCCTCCTTGGGTTTCCGAGGAAGTATCACTATGGAAGTAGATTGTCCCATCTTCCTTCCAAGGAGTGGCCAGTGGGTTTGAACCACCAGCCTTCTGATTAGAAGTCAAGTGCCTTAGGCACTACACTACCAAAGGTCCTTTCTTCTTCCTAGCATGTCTAGCATGTCTTAGCCTGGAAGCTCCCATGAAATCTGTCCACCATGGTTGACCCTGCTGCTATTTGAAGTACCAGTGGCATAGACTCCAGCCTTCCAGCCATATGCAAGCCACCACAGTATGAGAAACTGACAGACAACTGGTCTATTAATAAATATGAGTACATTGAGTTCCTTGTGAAGCTAGGGCTTACAGATTTCAGAAGTACCGACTATTGTCTTAAAACTGATTCCTAATGTGAAAAACAAAGAAAGTCTTAAATGTAGACACTATGAACACAGAAAAACTGAAAACACTGTGAAGCTATGGCAATATAGTATAAAAGGTTAAATGACAGCTAAATTGTTTTGGGAAAAAGCCAAAATTTCTTGGATTTTAGATTCATTATATTATGAATCAGCATAAATAATCTTTATGATCATTGATGATTAGTGCTGGAATTTCATCTACTTCAGTGATTGAAAAGGTATTCCCATACAATCTGAAGTTAAATGAGTTTTAATGAAGTACAAGTTTTACCAGTAAAAACCTTAAAAATGCCAGTACTATTTCAAGTCTCAAATAAAATGCATCATTTATCTTTTCATTCATCTATATAAAATATATTCAAACATTGATTTCAAAGAAAATGAAAACTCTATCTTATTTCATGTTATTTCCACTTTTACTTAATTACTAAGGCTTTCATACTTGGACAAAGTCATATGCGTTTTGATTTTTACTATGCATTTAGTTATATTTTGAACAGAACTTTTCACAAATAGAGTGCTATCTTCTTCTGCTTAAATATTTTCATTGAAAATAAACATTTGATTAAATATATTATGGCTAACTGCTTAAAGTAAAGGAGCTCTGGTGGCATAGTGCCTAAGGCATTTGACTGAAGACCAGAAGCTGGCAGTTCACACCTACCAGTCACTCTGGGAAGGAAGGTTGGACAATCTACTTCCTTAGTGATGTTTTGTTTTGTTTGTTATGTGCCGTCGAGTCGGCCCCGACTCATAGCGACCCCTCCTTGGGTTTCCGAGGCAGTATCACTACGGAAGTAGGATTGCCCAACCTTCCTTCTGAGGAGTGGCTGGTGGGTTTGAACCGCCAGCCGTCTGGTTAGCAGGCAAGTGTCTTAGCCACTATGCTACCAGAGCTCCCTCCTTAGTGATACCACCTTGGATACCACCTTGGAAACCCAAGGAGGAGTCGCTATGAGTGGGATCCGACTCCACAGTGCTGAATTTGGTTTCGGGTTTTGGTTTAAGATAAAGCTTATAAGTCATCATTAAAGGTTAATCTTGTTTCAATATTAAAATATTTTACACTCTTAGCAAATGATTTTCCATAAGTTGAATCATCCTTACAATACGATGGAACAAAGGTTTCCAGTTCTATATCCAGATGATAGTGAACAGAGTGGTGAGAATATTCATACCAAAATAGCTTGTAACATATATATTGGAGTGCTTCTTTATTTTAGAATTTACATATAGTATTTTGCTATGTGTTTATTTGGATAAAAGAATTCCTATTGTAAGTAATTATTTGCATAAAATAATACTATCTGATCATTTTTATTTAGATAAAGAAAATATGATTAAATCCAGCATTTGGTGTTTATAAAATAAACCCAAAGCAACTTTTTTAACATTATACTGGGTGATGAGAATGAAAAATGTTGACTAATTTATACTTAATTTACACTATCAAGGTGTTCATTGTCTCTGAACTAGAATGTGTAACAGATTACCAGTTACTAGTTGTCACTGTCAGAGTAGATCTGTGCTCCATACAGTTTTCAACAGATGATTTTTTTTGGAAGCCTCTTTTCCAAAGCATCTTTGAGTGGATTCAAACTTGCATCCTTTAAATTACCAGCCTAGTGTGTTAACCACTTGCACCACTCAGGGACTCCATGTAACAAATAAAAGATCTACGTAAGTGGTATATTGAACATGTATGATAGGAGGTAGACGCAACATCACTAATTAAATAAGTATTTTTGAGGATGGACTATAGACTAGTCACTGCTCTAGGCTGTGAACGTACCCTATCAATATGAAAGTTATGGTGCCTTTCCTCAAAGACATTTTATTTATTCTTAGGTGACTGTCTTTTGCAATTGTGTGACAAGGAAGTATGGCAGCTATGACAAATCAAGCTTCCCTGTTAGATTCAAGAAACAGCAGTTTAGAACAGTAACTCATATACATTGTACAAAAATTCTTCTCTTTTCTTTAATTCTGAAAAATATAATACCCTATCTTCAGAAATTCCGAAAGAAAAATGAAAAATTGTGTTTGAAATATGGTAATTCTTAGCTACAATAAACTGTAAACTATTAAGGGCATGAATAGTAGGAACACTTTGACTGAGAATGAATTCTGATCTATTACTTCCAGCTTTGAAAACTTTCATAAATTTACTTGATACTCCATGCTTCAACTTTTACATCTGTAAAATGGAAAGGCCAAGATTAAAAATTAGTAAATACATTAAAAACTTTCTATCTACACCTGACACAGAGAAAGCATTATATAAGTTCTGGTTATAATAATTAAAATATAATCATGATGACATTAACATATCACAGTAATAGTAATGGCAACAATTTCTCCTTCTAGAAAACTTCCACAAATCACAGCCACAAAGCTTGTGCACAAAGAAACAAACATATATATCTTGGATATTGTTTTGGTTTTCCAGTGCTTCTCTAACAGAAAATATATCACATATGGGTGCCTTCAACAAACAGGGTTAGGAACATCTTAATTTTCAAAGCGACATCTTTGTTCCTTATACCTTAAAGAGGCCTTTTGCAGCAGATTTTCCCAGTGCAATATGGTGTCTAAATTCTTGACTTTTGCTTCTATGGGTGTTGATTGTGGATCCAAGTAATATGAAATATTTGACAACTTCAATCTTTCTCCACTTATTGTGATGTCAATATTAGGTCCAGTGGTGAGAATTTTTGTTTTCTTTACATTAAGGTGTAATCCCTACTGTAGATTACTAGTCTTTGATCTTCATCAATAAATGCTTCAAGTCTTCTTCACATTCAGCAAGAAAAACTGTGTCATCTGTATATTGCAGGTTTTTGTTGAGTCTTCCTTCAATCCTGACAGTGCATTCTTCTTCATACAGTCCACTTTCTTAGATTAGATTATTTTCTCAACATAAGATGAATAAGCGTGAAAGGATACAGCCCTTTAAACCATGAAGTATCCCCTTGTACTCTTTGAATGACAGTCCCTTGGTCTATGTGTAGGTTCTTCTTGAGTACAATTAATTGTCCTGGAAATCTCGTTCTTGGCAATGATATCCATATTTTTTTTTTAAGATCTGCACAGTTGAATGCTTTTGCATAATCAATAAAACACAGGTAAATATCTTTCTGGTATTCTTTGCTTTCAGCCAATATTCATAAGCCATCAACAATGATATCTTTCATTCGCTGTTTTCTTTTGAGTCCAGCTTGAATTTCTGTCAATTACCTGTCAATATACTGATGCAACCATTTTGAGTTATCTCCTGCAAAATTTTACTTGCATGCAATATTAATGATATTGTTCATTAATTTTCACATAGTGTTGGAATAACTTTCTTTGGAATGGGCACAAATATCAATCTCTATCAAGGTGGCTAGGTAACTGATTTGAAGTTTCTTAGCATGAACAAGTAGTCTTCTCCAGTGAGGCATCATTTCTTGAAACATCTCACTGGATATTCCATTAATTTCCAGATCCTTGTTTTTTTTTTTTTTTTTTTCTTTTTCTTTTTTACCAATTCCTTCAGTGATGCTTGGATTTCTTCCCTCAATTCCACAGGTTCTTGATCATATACTAACTCTGAAATGGTTGAATATCAACCATTTATTTTTGGTAGAATGGTTCTGCATAATTTTTCCTTCTTCATTTTATTCTTCTTGCATCAGGTAATACTTTGCCATTGAATCCTTCAATATTGCAATCTGCAGCTTCAATTTTTTCTTCAGTTCTTTCAGCTTGAGAAATGCCAAGTGTGTGGAAAAAGGTATTTGCAATGAATAACTTGTTAGTCTTGAAAAATTCTATCATGTTGTCTCCAGCATCATTTTTATCACCAAAGTCACCTTTCCCAACTACCAATGCTTCTTTAGTTCTGGCTTTAACATTCCAATCACCAGCACTAACCAATATGTCTTGATTGCATGTTTGGTCAACTTTAGGCTGCAGAAGTTGGTAAAAATTTTTAAGGTTTATTTATGAAAGGAAATTTTCTTTGTTGGTTACCAGGGGTGAAGTGTGGGGAGGGAACACTGCTAGATAGGTAGAGACAAGTATTGATTTTGGTGAAGAGAAGGGCAATGTACCAAATGAGAGTGATCAACATGGTGACACTGAGGAAGAGGAAGACATAGAGAGGTGCATGGGAGGTACAGACAACAAAGATGAACCCTTTTGCACATGCAGTTGTCAGTGAAGGCAAACATTGATCTATGGATCTACTGGATGAACTATTAAGTATTTCTTGCAGTGGGGGAGTGTGCCAAGACCTTGTATAGGGTTGGCAGACAATGTTTCTACAAGTGTATTGGTATGTTCTGTAAAAATTCCCAGTTATGTAGTAGAGCTGACAAGAGACAAGGTTGTAGTCACTTCTTGTCCACAGTAAGCTACCCGGAGGGAGCCAGTAGTTGGATCTGTGGGTCCAGGACCATGGTCACAGGGGACATCAATCTCAAATGGCATAACATATTTCACAAAACATTGTTCCTCATCCTACTTTGGTGAGTAGTGATGGGGATCTTAAAAGCTTGCAAGCAGCCATCTAGGTGCAACCATGGGTCTCTCCTCATCCTGAGCAAAGAAAAATGAAGAAAATCAAAGATGCATGGAAACAATTAGTCCAAGGAACTGATACCCCATGCAATCCTCAGCCTATATGACTATGAGACCAGAAGAACTAGATAGTACCTGCTACCATGTGCAACAGTTGGAGGGGTATCTATGTAGGAGATCCTGGATGGAGTCAGAGAACAATGTAGAACAAAACTCAAAATCATACAAAAAAAAAAAAAAAAACACCAGAACTAGTTTTGCTGGTCTGATAGAGCTGAAGCCCCTGAAACCTAGGCTCTTAGCTGCCCTTCAGATCTGGAATTGAACCCACTCCTGTGGCTTCCAGCCAAACAAAAGACAGGCATGTGAGCTGAACATTTACATTAGGTAGATACAATCCTTGGAGAGATCAATCATGGGAGAATAGAAAGGCTGTGTATACACAGGGAGACAGCTCAGGAGCAGGAGTGCATGGGAGAGAAGGATACAGGAAAGAGGTAACTATGGGGAGGAAGTGGGAAGAGCTGTTGCATTGTGGCAAATTGCAGTCAATATCATGAGACAAATTCATTTTCTTGTATGGAAAATGAATTTGCTCTGTAAACTTTCACCCTAAATCACAATTTTTTTTTTTAATTTCATTTTTTCATACTTAGTTTTAGTGACTGATGCATAAATTTGAATGATAGTAATATTAACTGGTCTTCCCTGTAGGCATAGGGATATTATCCTATGAGTAACAGAATTTTACTTCAGGATGGGTCTTGAAATCTTTTTGACAATGAAAGCAGTGCCATTCCTCTTCAATTCATCATTCCTGGCATTGTACACCATATGACTGTCTGATTCAAAGTGGCCAATGCCAGTCCATTTCAGATGATTAATGCCTAGCACATAAAAAATTATGCATTCCTTTTAATTTTTTACAACTTCCAGTTTTCATAAATTCATACTTCATGTTTCACAGTCCGATTATTAATGAATGTTTGCTTCTGTTTCCACACATTTTGAGTAGTGCCCTATCGACAAATGAAAGTTTTACTTCATCCTCGTAATTTAGGTTGACACTACTTTGAGGAAGCAGCCCTTCTCCATTCATATTGTAAGTGATTTCCAACCTGAGGGGTTCAACTTCCAGAATTGTATCAGATAATGCTTCACTGGTATTTATAAGGTTTTCAATGGCCTTTTTTTTTCCCCCCAAAGTGGATAATCCTATCTTCCCAGTCTGTCTTAGTCTGGAAGTTCAGCTAAAACCTGTCCTCCATAGGTGACCCTGCTGGTATTTGAAATGCTGGTGACATAGCTTCTAGCCTCACAGTAACACACAAACCACCACAGTATGATAAAATGATACACAAGTGGTGGATATATATAATACCTACACACAAAGCAACAGAAACTTCATTAAGAATCATCATATTGTGGTGTTCTGGAATACATACTAACATACCATTTTATAACTTCACTTTTTCACCGACAATATATTGAGATCATTTTATTATAGTGTTCCGGGGATGCACTAACAAAAATTGATTCCTTACTGTGACTTGTATTACTGTGTAGAATTATTTTCCCCTTTAATAATATACTGAAGTTCTTTACTGATGAAAATATATGCTTCTAAAATACATTGTTATTGACTATATAATATTTTAATCAGACACATTTACTATGACCTATTTAAACAAATCTCTATAATGTGGCATGCAAGTTATTGGCATTTTTCAGACTAAGGAAAAAATAGTACTGGAAAACTTTGATGGTATAATTTTAAGTATATTCTCATCACTAACTAATATTTGCAGTGAAATCATTGTATCAAATATGTGTTTTGCTCATCTTGCCAAATTTTTCCCCAGAATATCACTATATTTTATCTATAATGAAAACAATTTTAGATACAAGTGAGATATTACATTACACAAGATCACTGTTTTATTTTTTATCATTGTAGATTGTCCTAAAAATTTCATTTTTCTTACAAATACCCTCCAAAAATATAACTACTAGCATGATTTCTATTCTCATTGATCTATTTTTCCTCTTTATTATCCTTAAATAAACGAAATCATATACTGTGGATTCTTCTTTGTATGCTTTCTTTCACTCATGATACTTGCAATATCTATCCATATGATTGAGTTACACCATTGGTTCCTTAATTCTTACCACTGAATAGCATTTCTTTGCATATATTATCCAAAAATTATCATTCATTATACTTCCTATAGGTAATTTTTTTCCATTTATTGATTATTTTAAGTAGTGCTGTTATGAATATTCCAATAAATATATTTTTGTAAACATCTTTTCATATCAATTGGAAATATATACTAAGTAGTGAAGCTGCTAGGTCACAATAATGTAGGAGGAATTCAGTTCTTCAACATTTTGGGCAATACTTATTGCTATCTAAGATATTCTGATGAGACGGCAGTGACATTTCACTGTTATTTTATTTGAATTTTCTTCAAAACCAGTTTGTCAGAACTTATATTCATTAACTTGTTAGTCATTTATATATTTTTTTTTTTTTAATTTGAAGCTTCTAGTCAAGTCTCTGATCCACTTTTCTATTGAATTTTTATTTTTAACTTATTGAATTTTCAAATATATTCTCCATGTGAATCCTTGGTTCACTAAATGTATTACAACTATCTTGTCAATTCTGAAGATGGCCTTTTCACTCTTTAATGCTTTTTTTTTTTTCTCTTTTAATGAGTAGAAGCTCAAAATTATACTACTTTACAATTTATCAGTGATTTCCATTCTGGATAATTTTCTTTTTTAAAATTTTATTTTGATTTGGGTGAAGATTTACAGAGTAAATTCACTTTTCATACAGCAGTTCACATAATATACTTTGTCTCATGTCATTGA
>NW_006921935.1:2928868-2929464 GCF_000298275.1 Orycteropus afer afer
GGAGGACACAGCAGGGCACCCAGGCTCTGTCTGAGCACAAAGACTGTGATGGAGTTCCTGTGGGCCCAGAAGGTAAGTGGGAGTGGGGGTGGCCACACCTCCGTTCACCAAGTGAGTGTGGGGTATAAGAGCAATAAGAGCAATGTTGTACCTTTTTGGTCTTGCTGGTTGCGAGTGTCCTTGGGGTTGCTGAAAAGCAGAACATGTTCTTAAACCCCAGGAATCTGCAAGAGCGCTGTCTCTTTAAATATCCAAAAATAGTCAAGCAGCTTTTTAAACCTTCAAAATCACGGTGCCCTCCCAACCGGCCAAAGTCCACAGTTCAGCCCACCTTTCTCTTCACCTTCTCCGTTTGTTCCCCAGCCACCGTGCACAGTCCTCTATTCATTCCCTGGCTAGCAGGCTGATTTTTAGGTTAATTATTAGGTCCTACCACCACTCAGGAATCTCCAAGCTGTCTGTGCAATCAGGATTGCTCAGGGTGTTTGCGAGACAGCAGCTCCATATGTCTCCTTTTTTGGTATTTTCACGCAAATTCTTCTGCCAGTTGGGTTTAGTCCACTTCTATATCCTTCCCTTCAAGACTCAGGGGTCCA
>NW_006921935.1:2929791-2937079 GCF_000298275.1 Orycteropus afer afer
TATATTATGGATAGTTTTTTTTTTTTTTTTTTTAGTAACAAAACGATCTGTCTCCCCCAAGATCATAAACATATTTATCTATTTGTCTATCCTTGAGTCAGTACCAAAATTTACTAATTCATGTGGCTTTATAATGTTTTTACATACAAATGCACTTATTTTTTGATATCAATGTCTCCAGTGATCTTGAGAAAACCACTTTATTGTAATAATTCATTGATATTCTTAGAATATTCATGGAAACAATCATGTTATGTGTGAATAATTATGGTTTCATTTATTCTATTCCAATATTTTCATTACATATATTTTTTTAATTGTGACTTAAGGGAATGTTTGCAGAGCAAATTGACTTCCTACTCAATAATTCGTACACATTTTGTTTTATGGCATTCATTATAATCCCCAAACTATAACAACACTCTTCCCAGTTCCTCCTTGCATTTATTATTTCCATTTGTCCTTCCTTCCTGTCTCTTCTTGCCTTGTAAGCCTTATCCCTGGGAAAATGCTACTCTTTCAATTTCCTATTATTGGTTGTTATAGGGAATAGAAACTTCCATGCTGTTACTGCTCACCTTACAATTCTATCTGTTGTTTGGCTGAAAGTTGACTCATGAGGGGAGTTCATTCCCAGGCTTGAAGGGTGATTAAGAGCTATAGTTCCACCAATTCCTGTCAGATCAATGAGACTCCTCTTTTTCATGTTTTTGAAATTTGTTCCACATTTTTCTCCCAGTCTATCCAGAACCTTCTGTTGTGATCCCTTTCAGAGTGGCCAGGCACCATCTAGATTTCTCATCCCAGAGTCCTGGAAGCTGAAGCTCCCATGTTTCATTCTTTCTTTGGACTAATTGTTTCCATAGATCTTGATTTTCTCTGCTCTTCTTTGTTCTGGGTGGTGAGGGATCAATAGTTACACCTTACCACCTAATATGCAACATTTGTCTCTCCTCATCTGAAGCAAAGGAGAATGAAGAAAATCAAAGACACATGGAAACAATTAGTCCAAGGGACCACTGAACCATGTGATACACAGCCTATATGACACCGAGATGAGAACTAGATGGTTCCCTGTTACCATTACCAACCACTCAGAAAGGGATCAGAATAGGAGACCCTGTATAGAATAGGACAAAAATGGGGAACAAAGCTCAAAATCATTAAAAAAAAAAAAAAGGCCAGGCTTACTGAAGGACACTGGTGGAGCCTGAGACTATGGCTCCTAGTCACTCTCCAGGCCTGGAATTGAACTTTCCTGTGGCTTCCAGCCAAACAACAGACAGAACTACAAGGTGAACAATTACATCAGGTAGATGTCCCCTCCTTAGAACAACCAACTCTGGGAGATCAGAATGGCAGCATTTTCACAAGGAGATAGAGTGCAGGAATGCATAGGAAAGAAGGACACAGGGGAAGGAAACATCAGTGAGGTAGTAGGAAGAGAGCTGTTATATTGTAGGGATTGCAATTAATATCATGAAGTATAATGTTTAAGAACTGTTGAAGGAGAATTAATTTGGTCTGTAACTTTCATCCAAATCATCAAAAAAATATTACACCTTAGATGCCCCCTTGCAAGTTGCTCACCAAACTATGATGTAGAACATTATCTTTGTGGGATATGTTATGTCAATTGACCTTAATGTTTTCCAAAACTATGGTGCTGAGACCCAAGGCCCAGTGATTATTCCTTCAAAGTGTTTTTGTATGGCTAAGTTGTCATAACTTTTCCCCCCGTATGCTCTACTATATTCATGGATATATTTGCAGCACATATAAATATATATGTAGACATATCTTCAAACTATAGTTTATATATATAGTCAAAACTATGTATGTATATCAGTGGGTATAGTCCCTTCTCCCTTCCTACACCCATCCAACTTGCATTTCTATCTATGTATACCAATGAAAATTATTATTAATGCTATTGCAAGATTATGTGTGAACTATTATTTACCATCCTTGTCTTTAATTCTTTCCTTCTCCCAGTGTCTTTCTTTGCCCTAATCGCTTGTGCTTACCTCTGCTTTCTTGTATTTTGCCTTTCTCTTTACCCAAATTAATACTTGCCTACTTTCTATTTAGTGATTCCACTCCTTTCATTTTAATTTCTCACTTTATTGCAATGTCTAATAGATCAAGGCTGGTAACAAATAGAAGTGGTAATGGAGTTAATTCTTGATGACAGGAATATATCATCTATTGTTAATGACTATAGCATAGCCTGCTTCTTCATTCCTGATAATAGTAATATTCTGTCTCTCAGTAGAAACTTTTGGAAGTTATTAATCATTTCACAGAGCAAAGTTCAGAGTTTAGATGGCTTTTGTTTTACTGAAACTGTTTTCTACTCCCTCAATTTTTCTTATCTTTATCATTTCTATTCTTTTACATACCTTTAAAAACATATTTTTCTTCAGAATATAACTTCTTGAGATGAAAATATAGATTATGGAGTATCAGTATTTAATTTATTTCTTTTCTATGCATTTAAGATTATATATTTTCCCCAAATGTAGCTTTAGCTATGTAATACAAATTATATAATTATATTTATTAAATCATTAGCAATATAATATGAATTACTGTTTTCATTATCTTTCAGTTAATAATATTTACTCAATTTTACAAAAAAAAAATGATATTTTTTCAGATTCTGTTTATGATTCCTATCAGCTTAATTCCACTATGGCAGAGGCATCTATCTTCTTGAAGTCCATGCTGATTTTTGTTGAGGCTTGTTTGTTAACTTTTAAAATAAATTTAGTAAATAGCATATTCCAATGCCCATTCAAAAAGTTTGGAGGCTATAGATAGCTTTGGAGGCTATACATAGCTTTTTGAGCTTTATATTTTTCTTTGATTTCTTTACCTATTCTATATAATTTCACCTGTTCTCAAACCTGTAAAGAATTAGAGTAGAATGTGTTCTTCCTCTTGTTTGTTATCTTCTCTTCTAATATAGTTCCTCTCTCAAGTCTGCTACTCACTGGATAAAAACCAGTAACAATTCTGGTAGTTGAATTTTAAGATTAATTGATCCTGAAAGATTTTAGCCAATGACCACTTCCTTTCCAATGAATAATCTACTGGAAATATGATGAATGGAGATGAATAGGTCATTCATCTGATCAATTTTCATTTAGCAGGGAAACTGTTTCCATATTTTCCCATAGAGTTGGGCTTCTGGTCTACTTGTAAGTAAAATTTATAAACCATTTTGTTAAGGGACTGCCAAAGCCAAGACCATTTTGTTGCCATGAAAATGTCATCTCTCTTCCACCTTGATTTTCCAGGATGTTGAGAATGGGAAAATCAGAAGACAAATGCATTTTAGAAATTTTGTGATATTTCTCTGGTAAGATAGTGCCTAAGGCACTTGACTACTAACCAGAAGACTGGAGGTTCAAACTCCCTAGCCACTTCTTGGAAGCAAGGTTGGACAATCTACTTCCATAGTGATACCACCTTGGGAACCCAAGGAGGGGTCGCTATGAGTTGGGTCTGACTTGATGACACATAACAACAACCACAACTCAATGACAAGACAGAAATAATTTTTTATCTATTTATTTTTCATCCCCCCTCTCTGGATCTATTTCATAGAACAGGAAACAGCATCATAATAAATAGAGAAAAGATTGACTTTGTCAAAGATTTCATATTACTTGTTTCCACAATCAACACCAATGGAAGCAGCATTCAAGAAATCAGGAAAAAAAAAAAAAAAAGAAAGAAAAGAAATCAGATGATGTATTACACTGGGCAGATCTGCTGCAAAAGAGTTCTTTAAAGCATGGAAGAGAAAAGATATCTCTTTGAAGACTAAGATGTGCTGACCCAAGCCATGGCATTTTTAATCACTTCACATGCCTGTGAAAGTTGGACAATGAATAAGGAAGATAGAAGAAGAGTTGATGGTTCTGAGTTGTGGTGTAGCAAAGAATACTGTAAGTATTCCAGTATTCCAGAAGAACTAACAAATCTGGAAGAAGTGTAGCTGGAATGCTCCTTGGAAGCAAGAATTACCAGACTTTGTCTCACCTACTTTGGTCATGTTGTCAGAGGGACCATTCCATGAAGAAGGACATCATGCTTGGTATAATGGGGGGTCAGCAAAAAAGGGGAAGGCCCTCAATTAGACCGTCTGACATAGAGGCTGCAACAATGGGCTTGGACATAGCAAGGATTGTGAAGCTGGCACAGGACTGGGCAGTGTTTTGTTCTGTTGTACATAGGGTCACTATAAGTTGGAGCTGAGTCTATAGTATATGACAAAAAAAATCACATAACACTTTGTGTTTGAAAGCGTTCATGTTATGAGTAAAGATAACAGGCCAATTTCTAAGGTTTTCAACAATTACCCTAAATTTTACTGAATATGCAATATAATCCTCATGCCACCTAAAATAGATAATATAATATTCAAATAGGAAAAGTTGTAATCAATATACTAATAATAAATTATTTACTAAAGATAATAGTTTTTTTGTTTTGTTTTGTTTTGAACTTTTTATTGTGATTTGGGTGAACTTTTACAAAGCAAATTGATTTATATTCTAAAGTTCATACACATTTTGTTTTGTGACATTGGTTACATTCCTTGCAGTGTAACATCTCACCTGCCACTATCTTCTTGTGGTTACCTTTTCCCTGTGTCCTTCTTGCCTATGTATTCTTGCCTCCTTTCTTTCTCCCTGTGCAAATTCTGCCCTTCTGATCTTCCCTGGTTGATTGTTCTAAGGAGAGCATCTCCCTGGTGTAGGTGTTCAGATCATAGGCCTGTCTAGTGTTTTGCTGAAAGTTAACCAAGGGGAATGAGTTTAATTTCAAGCTCAAAGGGTGACTTTAGGCCATGGTCTTGGGAGTTTGACCAGTTTTTATCAGACCAGTATGCCTTGGTTTTTTTTTTTTTTTTTAAATAATTTTAGGTTTTGTTCCCCATTTTTCTCTGATCTTATCCAAGAAATCTAATTTTGATCCCTTTCTGAGTGATTGGCATTGGTAGTTGGGAACCATCTAGTTCTTCAAGTCTCCAAGTTATATAGATTGAGGTTCTCATGGTCCATTTGTCCTATGGACAAACTTTTCCATGTCTTTTTTATTTTCTTTAGTCTTTTTTGCTCTGGACAAGGGAGGAACAATAGTTCTCACTTGCATGGCCATTTGCAAGCTATTAAGACCCCAGCTACTACTCACCAAGTAAGATGTACAACACTAGTTTTATATACCATGCTGTGCCAATTGAGCTTGGTGTCCCCTGTGACCATGGTTCCCAGCCTGCAGGCCCAGCAATCCTCTCTGTCAAGGTGTTTACTTGTGGCTTTGAAGTTATTCTAACTTTGCTTCCTGTTATGTTTAATCTGCATATGGATATTTTTATGGCACATAAAAATACCTACATAGAAATATACTCTGCCAAACATAATTAATAGTGTTTTTAAAATAAATTCTGGTCGTTCTTAAGGCGTTTAAAAAGTTTTACATGTAGTTATCATGCAATACTATGCATTGTGGTCACTTTAAATATTATCTATTTTTATTTCTCCCTAGTATTTACAATTATCTAATGTCAAATAAGGAGCTCTGGTGGTGTAGTGTCTAAGGCATTTGACTGCTAACCAGAAGGTTGGTGATTCAAACCCACCAGCCACTCCATGGAAGAAAGATTGGGCAATCTACTTCCATAGAGATATTGCCTTAGAAACTCAAGGAGGGGTTGCTATGTGTCGGGACCAACTCTGTAGCTGTGTCTTTCTTAGGCCAATGACTTTGTGCCCTATATAAATTCGTCAAACCAACCAAACAAACAAACAAAAAATTCACTGCCGTGAAGTCCATTGACTCATAACAACCCCTCCTTGAGTTTCTGAGGTGATAACTCTATGTAAATAGATTGTCCAGTCTTTCTTCTAGGAAGCGGTTGATGGCTTTGAACCACCAGCCTTCTCCTTAGCAGTCCAATGCCTTAGGAATCATGCTAAGTTGTACAAAATTATCAAAATGATTATATTTACATTCAGCTTCATGAGTTGAATTTTTAAAAAAAAATTTTTGCATAGAATGAAAAAATGTTTAATGAATTCATGGACAAATCTGGGAGCTATTGAAGTTGTATGTGTTTATGTGTGTGTGTATGTGTGTGTATGTGTGTAGGCAGATGGGATAAGGGAAAGGAAAAGTGAAGAAAAGGAAAATGAGAAAAACAAAAAAAAGAAGAAGTTTAAAGAAAAAGAAACAAGGGCGAAGAAGAAGACATATTTTAAAATTAAATATGAAATATAATGATATTTTTATTTATGACAGAGCACAAAATTAAATATATGAACACTAGCACATTTACTCATTCACTTATCCATAATTTATTGAACGTTTCCTACATTCCAAGCACTCTCTATGGTGACAGGATTACAAATTGTGCACATTGGGAGTCAATAGTTTATTGGGAACACTGACAAACCAATTGGAAAAAAAAAATGATATTGCGTAATGACTACTTTATGAGACAAAACCCTAGCCTATAATGGAGTATTTGAGAAGGGCATTCTTACAGTTCTGTAGGTCAGACATCCAGTTCAGTTCATGAAGGTATAAGCAGGGTTGTGTTCCTTTCTGGAAGCTCCAGGAGAAAACCCATCTCCATGCTCATTTAGATTGTTGGCAGAAATATATTCCTTTGCAGCTTTTGGACTAAGGTCCTTTTGTTTTTTTCTGAGGACTCATTTTCTTTGGCTCTTGGTCTCCTTTTTTTCCTAAAAGCTAATAATGGCAGGTCAAGTCCTCTTGACATGCTGTCTCTAGGACTCTAAAAATCTCTTCTGCTTTCTTCTTCAACTTTTAAGGCTCACATGATGTGATTCACACAGGAAGTCTAATTTAATTTAATTCCTTCAATGTCTAATTTAATTTAATTCTTTCAATGTCTTAAAATTTAATCATTTTTGCTTTCTTTTTTTTTTTTTTCCTTTGCTATGTAAGATAAGATAGTCACAGGTTCTCAGGATTAAGGCATGGATATCTTTGGAGGAGACCATTGTTTTGCCTGCCACAGGTACATAACAGGGAGGAATTGAGGTAGAGTCCTAAAATATATGTGAAATTCCAGGCTAAATTTCAAAGAATAAGTACGAGTTCTTTAGGGGGAAATAAAATGAGTTTAAAAAGTCCTTTTAAGAATGAAGTTTGCTCCTTCAAAAGTTGGAAATACAAATACCATTTGACCCAGCCATCCCATTACTAGGTATATACCCTAAAGAAGTGAGAGCCATAACAAGAACAGATA
>NW_006921935.1:2938979-2961999 GCF_000298275.1 Orycteropus afer afer
ATTGCATCTAGATGGCTGCTTGCAAGCTTTTAAGATTCCAGTCACTACTCACCAAAGCAGGATGTGGAACAATGCTTTTTTTTTTGTAGTATGTTATGCCATTTGAGCTTTATGTCCCTTGTGACCATGGTCCTGAACCCACAAGTCCAACTACTAATTTCCTCCAAGTAGCTTGCTGTGACCAAGAAGTGACTACGACCCTGTACCTTGTCAGCTCTGCTGTATAGCTGGAAAATCTTACAGAACAAAGAAGTACACTTGTACAAACATTGTCTGTCAACCCTACATATGGTCATGAGCACACTCCCTCCTACATAAACATCCCTAATTCAGCCTGTCCACTCATTTATCCATCTGTAGATCAGTGTTTGCCATCACTGACAATGCAGTTACTGTATGGGCAAAGGGTTCATCTTTGTTGTCTTTACCTCCCATGCACCTCTCTATGTCTTCTTCTTCTTCAGTGCCTCTGTGTTGATCCCTCACATTTGGTTCATTGTCCTTCTCTTTACCCAAATCAATATTTGTCTCTATTCTATCTAGCAGTGTTCCCTCTCCTTCCCTCTCACCCCTGGTAAACAAAAAAGAAAATTTCCTTCCACCTATAAACCTTTCCCTGATTTTTTATAGTAATGGACTAATGCAATATTTGTCCTTCTGTGATTGACTTATTTCCCTCACCATAATGTCCTCCAAGTTCATTCATGTTATGCGGTGTTTTGCAGATTCTACGTTATTCTTTAGGGTTACATAGTACTCCATTATGGGTACATACCATAGTCTGGTTATCCATTCTTTTGTTGATGGGCACTGTTCTGGTTACCTAGTGCTGCTCTGACAAGAATATATCACAAATGGGATGGCCTTAACAAACAGAAGTTTATTCTTACAATTTGAAGGCTTTAAGTCTGAATTCAAAGTGCCAGGCTCTAGGGACTGTGTAAAAGACCCTCGACCTTGGGCTTCAACTCTACCTCTTTTTCCCAGCCCACTGAAGTTAGACGCATCTCTTCACTCAGGCAGCTGCTGGCTGCTGAGGTTAACAAGCCCAAGGTCGACAAATAAAATGGCACAGTCCTGATGTTACCAAACCACACTGCAGGCCATTAATTCAAATCCATTGAAAGTCCCAAGGTTGGCAGCTGAAAAATGGCAGGGCTACATGCAGGGTCCAACCATGCCATAAACTAGAGGCCATTCCCAAATCTGCTTCTTATATATGGGAAGCAGACCACACACCCAAAACAGATACTCAGCTGCTTGTGGTAGATCCCACCATGGAGCTGATTGCCAGTCTCATCTTGGGGAATAGGAATAACTACAACCAGCTGCCCAGCCATTCAACCAGGTCCAGCCAAGTTGACATACAAAGTTAACTACAACAGGCACCTAGTTTGTTTCCATCTTTTTGCTACAGTAAATAGTGTTGCAGTGAATATGGATGTGCATATATCTGTTCTTGTTGTGGCTCTCACTTCTTTAGGGTATATACCTAATAATGGAATTGCTGGGTCAAATTGCATTTATAATTCCACCTCTGTAAGGAATCACCATACTGCTTTCCCCAGCAGTTCTATCATTTTATAGTCCCACTAGCAGTGTATGAGAGAGAAATTATAGTTTTTAAGAGGTGGCTTTAGTTTAGCATGTGATGTAGGTGCCATGAGCAGCTGAAGAGTTTATCAGAGGAATTAGGTATCTCCTATGCCATGCTTAGGAGCTCTGGTAGCATAGTGCCTATGGCACTTGACTGCTAACCAGAAGGCTGGCAGTTCAAACCCACCAGCCACTCCTTGGAAGGAATGTTGGGCAATCCTACTTCTGTAGTGATACTGCCTCAGAAACCCAAAGAGGGGTCGCTATGAGTTGGGGCTGACTCGACGGCATATAACAACAACAACAACAATGCCATCCTTAAGGAACTCTGGTGGTAAAGTGGTTAATGAATTTGGCTGCTAACCAGAAGGTCAGAAGTTTAAACCCACCAGCTGCTCCACAGAGGGAAGATGGGGTGATCCACTTCCATAAAGATTTATAGCCCTAGAAACCTGATTGGGGTCACAATAAGTTGGACTTGACTCAATAGCAGTGAGTTTTGCTTTGATTTTGATAGCAGTAGTTTCACTTTGGTTTCATTTATGCCATGCTTATGCATTGAGCTTTTGTCTAAAAACAGTAGAAAATCACAGAAACATCTTGAAAACCAACATGATCATGTATTTTACTAAAAAAAAAAAAATCACTGACAGCAGCATAGAAAACATTTACAGGAGACTGTCAAAGCTGGAAGGATAGAGGAAACTTGCAAGCATTATTCAATAAAGGAGATGAGAAATTATATGAGCCTGATCGTAGGCAATGACAATAAAGACATTGAAGGAGAGGATGGACTCTAAAGACATTAAGTACAAGTGACAGAACCAAACTGGAAATGAAACTAAATGTGGCAATAAAGTTAATGGGGAAGAACAAGATATTTCAAAAATTCTGGCTTTGACAGTTGGGAACCTGGCATGAGAGTTTCAATTCATGTTCTTTTACATACATGCCTGAGGAATTATTATTACTAAAATTGAAAGGCTGATGTATTTTGTGATGGACTGGGGTTGAAATCCCACAACAAAACTCCAATTATAATTGAGAAAATGAAGATATAGCTAATTTCTTATCAAATGTATACCATTTCCTAATGATTAATACCATTAATTTACTAATGATATACCTTTCACATATAATCCTAATTGGAATAGAAATTAAGAGTGTTAAAAGTATAAAAACTTTGAAGTGTAAAAATGAACAGAATACATACTGTCATGCAGAAGAACACTATTGATGCCTAGCAGACATATCACTGTAATAAAATTACACAGTGCATGCTATATGAGAAAAATATTTTGACATTTTTGGTTTATCATGATTTTAAATCAAAAAGGGAGTGTGTCAGGGTTGTATCCTTTCCCCACACTTATTCAATCTATCTGCTGAGCAAATAATCTGAGAAGTTGGACTATATGAAGAAAAATGTGGCATCAGGATTGGAGGAAGAATCATTAACAACCTGAGATGTGCAGACGATACAACTTTGCTTGCTGAAAGTGAGGATGACTTGAGGTACTGATAAAGGTTGAAGAATACAGTCTGCAGTATGGATTATGACTCAATATAAAGAAAACAAAAATCCTCACAACTGGACCAATAAAGCAGTATCACAATAAATGGAGGGAAGATTGAGGTTGTCAAAGAATTCACATTGCTTTGTTCTACAATCGATGCAAATGGAAGCATTAGATGACGTGTAGCATTGGGAAGGTCAACCAAGAAGGAACTATTTCAAGTGCTGATGAGCAAGGATGTCTCCTTGAGGACTAAGGTGTGCCTGACACAAGCCATGATATTTCTAATCACCTCGTATGCATGTGAGAGCTGGACAATGAATAAGGAAGACCAAAGAAGATTTGATGCTTTTGAGTTGTGGTGCTGGTGCAGAATGCTGAAAGTATCATGGACTGGTAAAAGAACTAACCGATCTGTCCTGGAGGAAGTGCACCCAAAATGCTCCTTGGAAGTGAGAATGACCAGACTTTGTCTCACCTATTTTGGTGATGTTGTCAGAAGAGACCATTCCCTGGAGAAGGATGTCATGCTTGGTAAGGTGGAGGGTCAATGAAAGAGGGGAGGCCTTCAATGAGATGGATTGACACAGTGGCTGTGATGATGGACTCAAGTATAGAAGGGATCATGGAGCTGGCCTGAGATCGGGCAGTGTTTCGTTGTGCTGTGTATGGGGTTGCTTGAGTTGCAAATGACTAACAACAACAACATGATTTTTAAAAATATATATGTTCTTTAGCTCCATCATTTCCAAAGGTATTTTAACAGAATACCTATTCTTGTACCTATGGAAAATTCTAGGTAACACACCTACAAAATAATCCAAATGTTATCTTGGCTTCTGTTGCTAGTCTCTATGAAGAGTAACTGAGTTCCTTAGAGTACTCTGGCCTCTATGTCTTGAAGTAGAGGGGGAAAATAGGCTCAGTTTTAAACCTATTCTCACCGCTTTACACTTAGGATAGTTTCAAGATTTCCAGAGGTACTGAAGAAGTTACCAGAAGTAATTGTTGTTGCTGTTGTTAAGTGCCATGGAGTCGGACTCGACTTATAGCAACCCCTCCTTGTGTTTCTGAGGCAGTATCACTATGAAAGTAGGTTGCCAAACCTTCCTTTCAAAGAGTGGCTGGTGGGTTTGAACTGCCAGCTTTCTGGTTAGCAGTCAAGTGCCTTAGGCACTACCCTACCAGATATTGTTGTTAAGTGCCATTGAGTAGGTACCAACTCAGAGACTCTATGTATATCAGAAAAAAACACTGCTCAGCCTTGCACAAATCTCACATTCCTTATTATGCTTGAGACCATCATTGCAGCCACTGTGTCAATCCATCTCATTGAGGGTCTTCTTCTTCTTTCCTGACCCTCTACTTTACCAAACATGATATCCTTCTCAGAGAAATGGTCCTTCTGACACATGAACAAAATAGGTGAGGTGAACTCTGGTCATTTTAGCTTTCAAGGAGCATTCCATCTACACTTCTTCCAGAACTGATTTGCTCATTTTTCTTGCTGTTCACAATATTTTCAGTGTTGTTTGTCAACATCATGATTCAAATGCATCAACTCTTCTTTGGTATTCCTTATTCACTGTTAAGCTTTCACATCCCTATGAGGCAATTGAAAATACCATAGCTTGGGTTAGGTACTCCTTAGTCTTCAAAGAGACATCTTTTCTCTTTAGCACTTTCAATAAGTATTTTATAGTAGACTCACCTAGTACAATATTGTGGTAGTTAAATTTGTGTGTCAACTTGTCTGGGCCTGGTTGAGTGGCTGGGCACCTGGTGGTGGTAGTTATTCTCCATGATGAGACTAGCAATCAAATCCATGGTGGGATGAGTAGCTGCCTTTTGGATGTGTTATGCTTCCTGTATATAAGGAAAAGCCTTGGGAATGATCTCTATATTGTGGCACCTGGAACCCTGCATGTGGTCATGTTGTTGTTCAGCAGCCTGCCATTCTCTGCCAACCTTAGGACTTACAATGGATTTGAATTAATGACCTGCCGTGTGATTTGGTAATATCGGGACTGTGCCTCTTTACTTGTCAACCTTCAGCAGCTGTCTGAGTGAAGAAAAGCTTCCAGCTTTAGTGACCCGGGAGCTGGAGGCAGAGCTAAAGCCCAAGGTCGAGGGGCTTTCACCCAGCCCCTAGAGCCTGGCACTTTGAACTTGGACTTAAAACCTCCAAACTATAAGAGAATAAACTCCTGTTTGTTAATGCCATCCTATTTGTGGTATATTCTTTTCAGAGCAGTACTAGGTAACCAGAACAAATATGTAGTCTAATTTCATGAAAGCTGCTTCCTTTGGTGTTGATTGTGGAACCAAGTAATATGAAATCCCTGACAACTTCAATCTTTTCTCCATTTATTATGATGTTGCTTATTGGTCCCGGGTGTTTTCATTTTCTATATGTTGAGGTGTAATCCACACCACAGTCTGTAGTCTTTAATCTCCATCATTAAATGTTTCAAGTCATCTTCACTTTCAGCAAGCAAGGTTGTGTCATCTGCATATCACAGGTTGGCAATGAGTCTTCCTCCGATGCTGATGCCACGTTCTTCTCTACGTATTCAAGATTCTTTTATTTATTCATTTTTTTTCTGCATGCAGATTGAATAAATATGGTGAAAGAATACAACCCTGATACACGCCCTTCCTGATTTTAAACCTTGTAGTATCTGGTAGAGTAGTGTCTAAGGCACTTGACTGCTAACCAGAAGGCTGGTGGTTAAAACCCACCAGACACTCCTTGGAAGGAAGGTTGGGCAATATACTTCCACAGTGATACTGCCTCAGAAACCCAAGGAGGAGTCGCTATAAATCGGGTCTGACTCCATGGCACATAACATCAACAAGTATCCCCTTGTGCTGTTTGAAAAATAGCCTCTTGGTCAATGTACAGGTTCTTCTTGATCACAATCAAGTGTTCTAGAATTCCCATTCTTCTCAATGTTATGCATAATTTGTTATGATCCATACAGTCGAATGCTTTTGCATAGTCAATAAATTACAAATAAACATCTCTCCGTTATTCTTTACTTTCAGCAAGATCCATCTGACATCAGCAATGACATCTCTCATTCCACATTCTCTTCTGAATCCAGCTTGCATTCCTGGAAGTTCTCTGTCAATATAATCCTACAAACATTTTTTAATCATCTTCAGCAAAATTTTACTTGTATGTGTTATTAGTGATATTTTCGATCATTTCCACATTTTGTGGAATCTCCTTTCTTTGGAATAGGTACAAATATAGATCTCTTCCAGTCAGTTGACTATGTAGTTGTCTTCCAAATTTCTTGGCATAGACAAGTAAGTGTCTCCAATGCAACATCCGTTTGTTGAAACATCACAATGGGTATTCCATCAATTCATGGAGCTTTGCTTTTTGCCAATTCTTTCAGGAAGCTTCAACTTCTTTTTCAATACCATTGGTTCTTGATCATGTGCCACCTCCTGAGACAGAGGAACATCAAAATGTATTTTCATTATGGTGACTCTGTGTATTCCTTTTGTCTTCTTTTGATTGTTTCCTGTGTCATTTAATATTTTGCCTATAGAAAAATTTCAGTATTACAACTTGAGGCTTGAATTTTTTCTTCAGTTCTTTCAGCTTGAGAAATGATGGCAATGTTCTCTTTTGCTTTTCTAACTCCATGTTTTTGCACATTTTATTATAATTAACTGTCTGGTCAAGCAGCTCATTTAAATCTTCTGCTCAGCTCTTTTATCTTGTCATTTCTTCCATTTGCTTTACCTACTCTCCATTCATGGGCAAGTTTCAAAGTGTCTTCTGACATCCATTTTTTTCTTATCTTCCTTTCCTGTATTTTAAATGACCTTTTGCTTTCTTCATGAACGATGTTCTTTGTGTTATCCCAAAATTCATTGGTCAAATCTATTCTTTAGATTGTCTCTAAATTCAAGTGGGATACAATCAAGGTCGTATTTTGGCGCTAGTGGACTTATTTTAATTTTTTTTAACTTCAACTTGAACTGGCATTTGAGAAGTTGATGGTATGTTCCACAGTCAGCTCCTGGCCTTGTTTTGAGTGTATATATTGAGCTTCTCCATTGTCTCTTTGCACAGATGTAGTCAAACTGATTTCTGTCTATTTCCTCTGGTAAAGTCCAGGTGGATAGTTACTGTTTATGTTGTTGAAAAAAGTTATTTGCCACAGATAAGTTGTTTGTCTTGCCAAATTCTATCATGTAACCTCCAGCATGATTTCTATTACCAAGGGCATATTTTCCAACTACCAGTGATTCTTCTTTATTTCTAGCTTTTGTATTCCAATCACCAGTGATAATCAACAGATTTTGATTGAATGTTTTTCAATTTCAAACTGCAGAAGTTGATAAAAAATCTTCAGTTTCCTTGTCTTTGTCTTTGGTGGTTGGTGTGTAAATTTGAATGATAATAGTATTAACTGGTCTTCCATGTATGGATTTTATCCTATCACTGACAGCATTGCATGTCAGGATAGATCTTGAAACATTCTTTGTGACAATAAATGCCATACCATTCTTCAGTTTGTCATTTCCAGCATAGTAGATCATATGGTTATCTGATTCAAAATTGCCAAAACCAGTCTATTTCAGCTCACTAATACCTAGGATAGTGATATTTATGTGTTCCATTTCATTTTTGACAACTTCCAATTTTCCTAGATTCATAGTTCCTAGAATTCATGTTCTGATTATTGATAGATGTTTGGAGCTGTTTCTTCTCATTTTGAGTTGTGCCACATCAGCAAATGGAGGTCCCAAAAGCTGTTCTCCATCCATGGCATTAAGGTCGACTCTGCTTTGAGGAGGTAGCTCAGGTCATATTTTGAACTCTCATCTTCTGGCACTATATCAGATAAAGTTTCAGGGCTATTCATAAAGTTTTCCAGTACTATGTGAGATAGAGTTTCATTGCTATTCATAAGGTTTTCATTGGACAATTATTTGAGAAATGGATGGCCCCTTCTTTCTTTGAGTTTGTCTTAGTCTGGAAGCTCTACTGAAACCTCTTCACCATGGGTGACTTTGCTGGTATTTGAAATACCAGTGGCATAGTATCCAGCCTCACAGCAACATACAAGCCACCAAATTATGACAAACTGGCAGACGGGTCATGTCCCCCAACAAAAATAGTACTGCAGGTTTGTTTAGTGGAGAAGGGTCACGTGCGCAATGCACACATTTCTTTATGAAACTATTTATGACACACTCATGGCATCTGTGGTAAGGGCCTGCTTTCTCTTGAGACCAATTGAAATTGAAATGCTGATAGAGTCCACAACTCACAGATTGTCAACATCACTATCTGGATCCATCATCACACCTGATATTGTAACATATCCACTATCATTGACTGGTCAAAAATAAAGGATTATATCTTCCTGATGCTCAGTGTGTAATTCCATGCCAAATTTATAACTCTTGACAAAAGATAAATTTCATTTTATTATTATTATTCTTTAAATTTCAGTGAGGCAGGCAATGTCATATGAGGCAATGAGTCATGCCGGTTCCCAAGACATAAACTAAATCAAAACTTTGGCTTCTTGCGGTTTTACTACCAGTTTTATTACCAAAATGGAACATATCAATTTTGTGGCACTGAAGGGAAAACAACCTACTACCTGAGAGATGTGAATGAGGGAATTAGATATATATATTACATATATATGGATTGACACAATGGCTGCAGTGATGGGCTCAGGAATAGTGGGAATTGTGGAGCTGGTGCAGAGCCAGGCAGTGTTTTGTTCTGCTGTGTACATACAATGTATATATGTGATATTTATATTATGATACATTTTCAGAGTCACCACTTAAAGTCTTCCTCACAAAGAGAAATACTGTGGTAAATCTCCCTTCAGCTATTCCAAACTCCTTAAATTTAAGTGACTACTGAGTCTGTACTGTCAGCCAAATGGCTGCAATTATATTTGATCACCATCTCTCTTAAATTTAGCAAGAAGTTTTTTAGCAGGGGATGATTTCAGCTTTTCATTTTTCACCCACAACACCTATATACACTTCTGCATTTCTTCCCACGCTCCTTAATTTTCTATGGTTCAGTGATCACTGACTGATACAGATGCTACTTAAGGTGTTTCAAATATTTGAAAATACTTTATTTTATCCATAAAAACCTATGTTGGAACTACTGTCAACCTGTACCTCTGATTGATGAAATTGAGACCCGACCAATCATAAATAATTCAGTGATAAAAGCCAGAAGCCTAGATTTCCATCATTGTTTCTCCCTCACCCAATAAAAATCCAAATTCTACCAATTTCAATGTATTTTTCCTTGTAGTTCAAGCCCTCATTACCTCATACTTTATTGTGCAACAATAACAGGTCTCCATGATGCCAGTCTTGTGGCCTGAATTCTATTTTTAATTCTGCTAAGAAAAAAAAAAAAAGAATAAATAAAATAATAACTTCCCTAACATAAATATTTAATCACCTCATTTCTCTGCTTTATCATTAAAAGCACCAGACATCATTTAGACTAAATTTCAAGGTTTTAGCATTGCCTACAACATTTTTCATGACCTGGCACCAAACTTCTTTTCTGTGATTACATTTGCTACACTGAATGTCTTCTCCACAAAGTCAAGTGAAACATGCTATTCACATTGCACTCATTATTATACTTCCCTGAATATGCCATGCTCCTCTTCTTATTTTATCTGTTGTTCTTTATGTTTTGAATTTTCTTTATTACATAATCTATTAATTATGCTAATATCCTTGTAGTTTTTTGTCTCATTTATTTAATCACTTTCAATTGGAAGCCTACTCAGGAACTCTGTTGGTTACTCACTGTCTTTCCATAGCACCACATACATACTTTTATGGTTGTCATCATCAATCTGTGTTACATAATTCTGTTTATTGGTCATAGTTCCAAATAAATAAGCTCCTTTTCTTTTGAACCTACCTTTGAAAACAGGACAAAACAAATTTCAAGCTCAATTTTTTTTTTTTTTTTTTCAAATTGTATTTTGGGTGAAAGTTTACAGAACAAATTTAAGCTCAATGTTTATATTAAATAAATACATGTTGTTGTTGTTATGTGCCGCCAAGTCGGACCCTACTCATAGTGACCCCTTCTTGGGTTACCGAGGTGGTATCACTATGGAAGTAGATTGCACAACCTTCCTTCCAAGGGGCTGATGAGTTTGAACCACCAGCCTTCTGGTTAGCAGTCAAGTGCCCAAGTGCCTTAGGCACTAATCTTCCAGAGCTCCTATACATAATAAATACATAAATCCATAATAAATGGGTACATCCACAATAAATCCATAAATCCATAATAAATGTTTGCTAAATTAATTGAAGTAGATTCAATTATTACTTCTGTTATATAAACATTTTATAATATGGCCAATGTAAAAATAAAAATAAATCTGGTAAAAAAAAAAAAAAAAAAAGTCATTTTTTGGGTGAAAATAAGTTAGTTTTTTTTTTTTTTAATTTTGTATGATATTACTAAGGAGCCCTGGTGCTGCAGCAGTTAAGCACTGCATTTAAGAAACTTGGAAGGTTGGCAGTTTGACCTCACCAAATGATCAGCAGGGGAACAAGTGGAAGTCTGCTATTGTAAAGATTACAGTCTTGGAAATCCTGTAGGGCAGTTCTATTCTGTCCTACAGTGTTATTATGAGTCAAATCAACTTGAGAGCAATGGATTATTATATTACTATTGTATTAATATCACTTATGCACAGTTGCTTGTAAAATTATATTCTTAAACTTTTTTGAGTGTATGAATAATGCATCCTCCTTTTACACACAATTAAAAATTAGATTTTAACATTAGTTAACTGTCATTTTGAAAAGAGCACAGGCTTAGATTATGGGACATTAAGCATATAAGAATAAATCTTGGGCAGGTCTTCAGAACATATTAAAAATCCAGTGAGTTGTACTGAATGATAAGTAATAATATAGAGTGAAAGAAGAAGGAAACAAATGGGATATTAAAAGGTAGGTGTTGTTGTTGTTATTATGTGTCTTCGAGTTGGCCCGACTCATAGCAACCCCTCCTCAAGTTTCTGAGGCAGTATCACTATGGAAATAGATTGCCCAACCTTCCTTCTGAGTTGTTTTTTTTTTTTTTTTTTGGTGGTTTTGAACTTTTTTTTTTTTTTTTTCCCCTGGTGGTTTTGAACTGCTAGCCTTCTGGTTATCTGTCAAGTGCCTTAGGCACTACACTACCAGAGCTGTTAAAGGTAGGTTGTGTGACTCAAATAGGCAACACAATATTGAAGAAGAACAAAGCCAGAGAATTAATATTGCCTGAATTTAAAACTTACTATATAGCTATAATGATCAACACAAGGGTGCACTGAGAAAATAATAGACAAATAGATCAACAGAACAGAATAGAGGACCCAGAGTTAGACCCAAACAAATATAACCATTTTGTTATTGATAATTAAATGGAGAAAGAACAGATGTAATAAATGGTGCTGAAACAATTGGACATCCACATGCATTCCCCCCTCCAAAAAAAAAAAAAAAAAAATCTAGACACAGACTTTACACCATTCATCAGGCACAAAAATAAACTTAAAACATATAATACAAAACTGTACAATTTCTTGAAGAAAATATAGTTGACATTGGGTTTGACAATGGTTTTCTAACTATAACAACAAAACATGATTATAGAAAACAATAATATGTTAGACATCAACAAAATTCTAAAAATTACACTGTGAACAACACTGCTAAGACAATGAAAGATAAGTCATAAATGGGATGAAAATATTTACAAAGGACATATCTGATAAAAGTTCCAAAATGTACAAAGAACTCTTAAAATTAGCAATAAGAAAAAAACAGTGCAATAAAAACATGGTGAGAAACCTGAACAAACATGGCACCAAAAAAGATATATATGAGATAAAAATGTACAAAAAATATCTTCCATATCATATGTCATTAAGGAACTGCAAGGTAAAATAACAATGAGATACTACTACACACCTCTTAGCAACCCATCCTTGGGTTTACAAGGTGGTATCACTATGGAAGTAGATCACCCAAACTCCTTCTTCTGTGGATTGGGATTTTGTTGTGCTGCCTACAACTGTCCGTGAGTGAATCCACTGTTTGGCCTGGAAATCTTGGATTCATCATTTGTTGGAGACAACAGCCAGTATACTGCCTGCCAACCTTGAGCTCCTTAGCCCCTGCAGCTGCATGAGCCAGGAAAAGCCTCCAGCTTCATGTTTGATCCACGATATTGGGACTTGACAGCTTCTATAAGTGTGTGAGCCATTTTCCTAATATAAATTTGTCTTTTTCTCTCTGTATATATAAGCTTTACTAATTTTGCTTCCCTAGAGAACCCAGCCTAACACATTTGGTACTGCAAGTGGTTCTGAAGTGATAAAATCATAAGGACAGGTTTTCTAAATTGGTTCTTCAATTTGATCAGTCGTAAAGGCACTGGTGACCCTACATCTGTTAGTGAAGAAGGCCCTGCTCATCTATGGCTTGAGGTGGTAACATTGATAGGCAAAACAGCACCATCAATAGATCAAGTACTTTTGAGAAGTGAGGCTCTGAGTGATCACATATTTGATACTTTTCTGTAATTCTGTCAGCTTGAGGAATATAAGGAAGCTGGTCGTTTGGCCCTACTTACACTAGACAAAGTGATGAAAAAGCTGGATGAGCTCAGGGCTACTGAGTCACAGCTGAAACGTTGCATAAAAGACCTCCATGTTTCTAGTCATGCTCTGAAAGAAAGCCATGTTTCTTCTAGTAATAGAGCTGATATTGCCAAAACCAAACCCAGACCCTTATAGTAAGAGTGGCTGAATTACAACACCAATTAAATTGCATTGATTGGGAAAAAATGGGATCCTGAAATCTTGAATGGGAACATATGGACAGATAGTCAGAAAGATCAGGATATGGAGCCTGTAAATTCTGTTGAATCCCTCCATCTAAAGGGATTACGGCAAAAGGGCAAAACTATTATCCCCTCCACCTCAGTTTGATGGATTAACTCAACTGTTCCTACTGAGTCATTGCCTGAGGCAGAGGCCATGAAAGACAATGCTGGATGATCTCAGGAACTGCCCCAACCACCCATTGTTGCTGCTAGACCTATAACTAAATTTAAGTCCAAGCGAGCCCCAAGAGGTGAAATTAAAAGTGTGACTAAGGAGTTAGTACGCTACACCCAAAAAGACCTATTTGATTTTGCTAACATGTACAGACAGAAACCTGGAGAATATTTATGGGAATGGCTACTGAGAGTGTGGGATAATGGTGCAACAAATGTAACATTGGATCAATCTGAGTTTATTGATTTAGGCCAACTCAGTATGGATTCTTCCTTCAATGTTTCAGCTTGAGAGATGAGGAAAGGCTCTAATAGTTTATTTGGTTGGCTTACGAAAGCATGGATTTTGTGGTGGCCTACCTTAAGTCAAGTTGAAGTACCGGACCTGCTTTGGTATAATGTAGAAGAAAGTACCGAGAGGCTTAGGAAAATTGACCTGTTAGAATGGACTTATCTGATTAGATCCCTAGAGCCAGAAATGGAGAATCCAAAAGACACACAATCCACCAGTACGGTAAGGAATACATTCGTGAAGGGAGTTCCAGCATCCTTGAAGACTCCTGTGATTGCTATTTTATGTAAGCCAGATTTGACAGTAGAAACTGCCCTAATTGAACTAAGACACTTAATTACGATGGGGTTGATTGGACCTCATGGTAGTAAGGGCAAAGAGGCAGCAGTTAATCAACAAAGGCAAGGTGGGTGTGATTACCATAATGGACAGCAGAGTTGGAACAGTAATCAGAATGCTCTAACTCATGTGGAATTATGGCATTGGCTACTTAGGCATGGTGTTCCTAATAGTGAAATACATGACAAACCTACTAAATATTTACTTGATGTGTATAGACAGAAGAATTCTAGGTCACGTGAACAGCAGGCTAGACTGAATCACCAGAATACAGAATCATGTCCTCTCAATCAATTCCCAGACTTCAGTCAGTTTAAAAACCCACAACCCCTTGAATGAATGGGAGTCTGGGCCCCTTTGAAGAAGGACCCCCCTACATTGCCAAAAATTTATAATGTCTATCTTTCTCCCAGCCTTCTTCAAAGGGATCTTAGGCCTTTTACAAGAGGGACTGTTCATTGGGGAAGAAGATATAATCAGACTTTTCAGAGATTACTGGACACTGGCTCTGAACTGACACTAATTTCAGGAGACCCAACACAGCATTGTGGCCCACCAGTCAAAGTGGGGGCATATGGAGGTCAAGGTATTGATGGAGTCTTAGGTTAGGTGCATCTCACAGTGAGTCCAGTGGGTCCCTGATCCCATCCTGTAGTGATTTCCCCAGGTCTTGAATGCATAATTGAAATAGATATACTGAGCAATTGGAAGAATTCCCACGTTGGGTTCCTGACATGAGGAGTAAGGGTTACTACGGTAGGAAAATCCAAGTGGAAGCCATTAGAACTTCCTTTACCTGCAAAAATAGTAAACCAAAAGCAATATGGAGGGGTTGCAGTGATTACTGCCACCATCAAGGGCTTGAAGGATACAGGAGTGGTGATTCCCACCACATCTCCAATTAATTTGCCTATTTGGCCTGTACCAAAAACAAATGGATCATGGAGAATGACAGCAGATTATCGTAAATTTAATCAGATGGTGACTTCAATTGCAGCTGCTGTTCCTGATGTGTTTTCATTGTTTGAGCAAATTAGTACATCTCCTGGTATGTAGCATGCCGTTATTGATCTCACCAATGCCTTTTTCTCAATACCAATTTTAAAGGACCATCAGAAGCAGTTTGTGTTCAGTGGGCATGGCCAACAGTATACTTTTTACAGTGCTTCCTCAGAGGTATATTAACTCCCCAGCACTATGTCATAATTTAGTCCATAGGGACCTTGATCGCCTTTACCTTCAACAAGACATCACACTGCTCCATTTTATTGATGACATTATGTTGATTGCACCTAGTAAGGAAGAATTATCAATGACTCTAGACTTATTGGTGAGAAATCCGCATGCTAGAGTTTGGGGAATTAACCCAACAAAAATTCAAGCACCTTTCACCTCAGTGAAATTCCTAGGGAATCAATGGTGTGAGGCATGTCAAGATATTCCTACTAAAGTGAACGATAAGTTATTGTATCTGGCTTCCCCAAAATCTAAAAAGGAGGCACAATGTCTGGTGGGCCTCTTTGAATTTTGGAGGCAACATATCCCTCATTTGGGTGTGTTGCCATGGCCTATTTATCAAGTGACTGGGAAAGCTGCTAGTTTTGGGTGGAGCCCAGAACAACAGAAGGCTCTGCAACAGGTTCAGGCTGCTGTTCAGGCTGCTCTGCCACTTGGGCCATATTATACAGCTGATCCAATGCTGGGTGAAGTGTCTGTCATAGACAGAGATGCTGTTTAGAGTCTTTGGCAGGTCCCTATTGGTGAATCACAACACAGGCCCTTGGGATTTTGGAGCAAAGCCTTGTCATCCTCTGCAGATAACTTATCTCCTTTTGAGAAACAGCTATTCTCTTGTTAATGGGCTTTAGTAGAGAATGAATGTCTAGCCACGGGCCACCAAGTGACCATGAGACCTGAGCTGCTCTTCATGAACTGGGTGTTGTCTGACCCACAGAGTCATAAAGTTGGATGTGCACAGCAGCACTCCACCATTAAATGGAAGTGATATATCAGAGATCATACTCAAGCAGGGCTTGAAGGAACAAGTAAGTTGCATGAGGAAGTGGGCCAAATGTCTATGGTCTCCACTTCAGTTACATTACCTTCTCTCTCTCAGTCTGCACCTATGGCCTCATGGGAAGTTCCTTATGTCAGTTGACTGAGGAAGAGAAAACTCATGTCTGGTTTGCAGATGGTTCTGCACAATATGCAGGCACCACTCAAAAGTGGACAGCTGTAGCACTGCAGCTCCTGTCTGGGATTTCCTTGAAGGACAGTGGTGAAGGGAAATCCTCCCAATGGGCAGTACTTTGAGCAGTGCATCTGGCTGTTTATTTTGCACAGAATAAGAAATGGCCAGATATGTGATTCATGAGCTGTGACTAGCTGTTTGTATGGATGATCTGGGACTTGGAAGGAATATAATTGGAAAATTGGTGACAAGGATGTATGGGGAAAAAGTATGTGGATAGATCTCTCTGAATGGGCCAAAAGAGTAAAGATATCCGTGTCTCATATGAATGCCCACCAAAAGTTGATCTTGCCAGAGGAGGACTTTAACAATCAGGTGGATAGGATGACACTATCAGTGGAAACCAGCCATCCTTTATCTCCAGCCACTCTTGTCATTGCTCAGTGGGCTCATGAACAAAGTGGCCATGGTGGCAGGGATGGAGGTTATGCATAGGTTGAGCAACATGGACTCCTGCTTACCAAGGCCGATTTGGCTACCGCCAGTGCAGAGTGCCCAATCTGCCAATGACAGAGACCAACACTGAGTTCGCAATATGGAACCATTCCTGGCTGATCAGGGTGATCAGCCAGCAACCTGGTGGCAGGTTGATTACATTGGACCACTTCCACCATGGACATAACAGTGTTTTGTTCTTACTGGAATATATTCTTATTCTGGATATGGATTCACCTTCCCTGCATGCAATGCTTCTGTCAAAACTACTATCCATGGACTTACAGAATGCCTTATCCACCATCATGGCATCTTACACAACATTGCTTCAGATCTAGGAATTCATTTCACAGCAAATGAAGTGTAGCAATGGGTCTATGCTCATGGAATCCACTGGTCTTACCATGGTCCCATCATTCTGAAGCAGTTGGCTTGATAGAACAATGGAATGGCCTACTGAAAACACAATTACAGCATAAGTTAGGTGGAAATACCTTAAAGGGTTGTTCTCCAGGGGGCTGTATATGCTCTAAACCATTGTTTAATATACAGTGTTGTTTTTCCAATAGCCAGGAATAATGGGTTCAGAAACCAAGAGTTGGAAACGGAAGTGGTACCACTCACCATTACCCCTAGTGATCCACTCAAAAAATTTTTGCTTCTTGTCCCTGCTACTAAATGCTCTACGGGTCTGGAGATCTTAGTTCCAAAGGGGGTAACACTCCTACCTGGAGGCTCAATACTGATTGCATTGAACTGGAAATTAAGAATTCCACCCATCCATTTTGGCTTCCTTGTGCCTCTGGATCAACAGATAAAAATAGGCATTACAGTACTATCTGATGTGATCGATCCTGATTACCAAGGGGAAATTGGATTTACATTACATCAGGGAGGTAAAGAAGAATATGTCTGGAATGCAGGAGATTCTTTTAGATGTCTCTTAGTATTTCCATGCCCTGTGATCAAAGTCAATGGAAAATTAGAGCGACCCAATTCTGATATGACTATTAGTGGCCCAGATCCTTCAGGAATGAAGGTTTGGGTCACCCCATCAGGCAAAGAACCATGACCAGCTTAGGTGCTTGCTGGAGGACAAGGGGAATACAGAGTGGGTGGTGGAAGAAGGTAGTTCTGAATATCAGCTATGAACATGTGAACAGTTGTATAAATGAGGATTGTGATTGTTAAATTTCTTCATTGTATATGTACATCAAATATTTTTGTTTCCTTCTGTATGTTATAAACTATGAAATGTAAATAAGGTTAATCCATTTTTGTGGTATGCATGTTAGTATATCATGTTAGATGCAAATATGACTTATAATTGTCCTTACTTAGAGATTATATATGGTTCAGAAGATGTATACAACCGCCAAGTTGACAAGGGGTGGACTGTGATGGCTGGAGCTGTGTGTCAACTTGGCTGGACCACAATTCTGTGTGATTTGACCAATTATGATGTGAGTTGTTCCCATGATAGGATCAGATTTATATCATTTGAGCAGCTAATCCATTGAAGGGGAGTTTCCCTGGGGGTGTGGCCTGATTCCAGAATAGTTGTGGACATCCTGGGAAAAGAGACCTTTCTCTCCTTCTTCTGTGGTTTGGGATTCTGTTGTGCTGTCTACAACTGTCCATGAGCAAACAGTCCACCATTTGGCCTGGAGATCTTGGATTCATCATTCATTGGAGTCAACAGCCAGTACACTGCCTGTCAACCTTGAGCTCCTTAGCCCCTGCAGCTGAGTGAGCCGGGAAAAGCCTCCAGCTTGACGTTTGATCTAAGAATTTGAGACTTGCTAGCTTCTACAAATATGTGAGCCATTATACTAAAATAAATTTTCCTTTCTATCTCTCTCTATATAAGCTTTACTGGTTTTGCTTCTCTAGAGAACTCAGCCTAACACAACATCCTTCTCCAGAGAATGGTCCCTTTTGACAACATGACCAAAGTAGGTGAGATGAAGTCTGGCCATTCTCACTTCCAAGGATCATTCCTGCTGCATTTCCTCCAGGTAGATTTGTTAGTTCTTTTAGCAGTTCCTTGTACTTTCAGCATTCCTCTTCAGCACCACAATGTCAAAAGCATCAATTCTTCGGTCTTTTTTATTCATTGTCCAGCTCTCACATGCATATGAGGCAATTGAAAATATCATGGCTTGTGTCAGGCACACCTTAGTCTTCAAGGAGACATCTTTGTTCTTCAGCACTTGGAAGAGGTCCTCTGCAGCTGATTTGCCCAGTGCTATACATCGTCTGGGGAGCTCTGCTAGCATCGTGCCTACAGTACTTGACTGCTAACCAGAAGGCTGGTGGTTCAAACCACCAAAAGGCAGATGGGACAATCTACTTCTGTAGTGATACTGACTCAGAAACCCAAGGAGGGGTCGCTATGAGTTGGGTCCAACTCAATGGCACATAACAACAACACAACAACATACATCATCTGATGTCCTGATTGTTGCCTCCATTGGCGTAAATTGCAGAACCAAGCAATGTGAATTCTTTGGCAGCTTCAATCTTTTCTCCATTCAATGCAATGCTGCTATAAGTCCAGCTGTGAGAATTTTTGTTTTCTTTAAATTGAGATGTAATCCATACTGCACTCTGTAGTCTTCAATCTTCATCAGTAAGTGTTTCAAGTCATCCTCACTTTCAGCAAGCAAAATTGTGTTGTCAGCATATCACAGCTTGTTAATGATTCTTCCTCCCATCCTGATGCCATGTTCTTCTTCATATAGTCTAGCTTCTCAGATTATTTGCTCAGCATATAGATTGAATGAGTGTGGTGAAAGGATACAACCCTGACACACTGCCTTCTTGATGTGAACCTATGCAGTGTTCCCTTGTTCTGTTTGAATGACAGCCTCCTGGTATGTACTGGTTCCTCATGAGTACAGTTAAGGGTTCTGAAACTGGCATTCTTCTCAATATTATCCACAACTTGTTATGATCCACTTAATCAAATAATTTTGCATAGTCAATAACACACAAGTAAACATTTTTCTGGTATTATGTGCTCTGAGCCAAGATCCATCTGACATCAGCAATCATATCCCTTGTTGCACATCCTCTTCTGAATCCAGCCTGCACCTCTTGAAATTTTCTATCAATATACTGCTGCAATCGTTTTTGAATTGTCTTCAGTAAGACTTTACTTGCATGTGATATTAATGATATTATTCAATAATTTCCACATTCTTTGGGATCACCTCTCTTTGGAATGTTTACAAGTATGGCTGTTTTACAGTCTGTTTGCCAGGTAGTGGTCTTCCAAATCTCTTGGCATAACTGAGCAAGTGCCTCCAGTGGGTCATCCATTTGTTGAACATCTCAGTGGATATTCCATCAATTCCTAGATCCTTGTTCTTTGCCAATTCCTTCACTGCAGCTTCAACTTCTTCCTTCAATGCCATTGGTTTTTGATCATATGCCACCTACTAAAATGGATGAACATTGACCAGTTCTTTTTCGTACAGTGACTCTGTGTATTCCTTCCATCTTCTTTTGATGCTTCCTTCATCAGTCAATATTTTGCCCATAGAATCTCTCAATATTGCAACTTGAGTCTTAAATTTTTTCCACAGTTCTTTCAGCTTGAGAAAGGTTGAGCAGGTTCTTTCCTTTTGGTTTTCTAACTCCAGATCTTTGCACATTTCATTATAATTATTATTTTTGTCTGCTTGTGCTGCTCTTTGAAATCTTCTGTTCAACTCTTTTATCCTGTCATTTCTTCCATTTGCTTTAGCTACTCTCTGTTCAAGGGCAAGTTTCAGAGACTCTTCTGACATCCATTTTTGTCTTTTCTTCTTTTCTCATCTTTTTAATGACCTCTTGCTTTCTTCCTGGATGCTGTTCTTGATGTCATCCCACAATTCTTCTGGTTTTCAGTCATTGCTGTTCAATGCATCAAATCTATTCTTTGTTGTTGTTGTTGTTAAGTGCCGTCGAGTCGTTTCCGACTCATAGTGACCCCATGCACAGCAGAATGAAACACTGCCCAATCCTGTGCCAGCCCCACGATCCCTGCTATACTTGAGCCCATCATTGCAGCCACTGTGTCAATCCATCTCGCTGAAGGCCTCCCCCTCTTTCGTCGACCCTCCACCCTACCAAGCATGACATCCTTCTCCAGGGAATGGTCCCTTCTTACAACATGACCAAAATAGGTGAGACGAAGTCTGGCCATTCTTGCTTCCAAGGAGCATTCTGGCTGCACTTTCTCCAGGACAGATTTGTTAGTTCTTTTAGCATTTTTTTTTAGCATTCCATGGTATTTTCAGCATTCTTCACCAGCACCACAACTCAAAAGCATCAACTCTTCTTTGGTCTTCCTTATTCATTCTTTATTCTATTCTTTAGATGGTCTCTAAATTCAGGAGGGATATATTTCATGCCATATTTTGGCTCCTGTGGACTTGTTTTAATTTTCTTCAACTTCAGGTTGAACTTGCATATGAGCAATTGGTGGTCTGTTCCACAATCAGCTCCTGGCCTGATTTTGGCTGAAGATATTGAACTTTTCCATTGCCTCTTGCCACAGATATAGTCAATCTGATTCCTGTGAACATCTATACACATGGTGAAGTCCATGTGTATAGCTGCCATTTGTGTTGTTGAAAAAAGGCATTTGCAATGAATAAGTTGTTGGTCTTGCTAAATTCTATCATGTGATCTCCAGCATTATTTCTGTCACTAAGGCCAAATTTTCCAACTTCCAGTGATTCTTTGTTTCCAACATTTGCATTCCAATCACCTGTGATAATTAACACATCTTAATTGTATATTCAGTCTATTTCAGACTGCAGAAGTTGATAAAAATCATCAATTTCCTCATATTTGGTTTTGGTGGTTGGGGCATAAATTTGAATAATAGTCATATTAACTGGTCTTCCTTGTAGGTGTATGCATATTATCCTATCACTAACAGCATTGTAGTTCAGGACAGACCTTGAAATATCCTTTGTGATGATGAATGTCACACATTCCTCTTCAAATTGTCATTCCTGCCATAGTAGATGTGGTTATCTGATTCAAAATGGCTAAAACCAGTCCATTTCAGCTCACTAATGCCTAGGATACCAATCTTTATGTGTTGCATTTCATTTTTGACAACTTCCAGTTTTTATAGATTCATACTTTGTACATTCCATGTTCTGATTATTAATGGATGTCTGCAGCTGTTTCTCCTCAATTTGAGTTGTGTCAGTAAGTGGAGGTCTTGAAAGCTGCACTTTAACCATATCAGTAAGGTTGATTTTCCTTTGATGATGAAACTCTTTCCTAGGCATATTTTGAAAGCCTTCTGACCTACAGGGCTCATTCTCCTGTGCTGTATCAGATAATATTTCTGGGCTATTCATAAAGTTGCCCAGTAACATATCAGACAGTGTTTCTCTAGTATTCATAAAGTTTTCCCTGGACAATTCTTTGAAAGTGGATGGCCTCTTCCTTCTTCCTAATCTGTCTCAGTCTCTAAGCTGCATTGAAACCTGTGCACCATGTGCAAACCTGCCGGCACTTGAAACACCAGTGGCACAGCCTCAAGCCTCACAACAACACACAAACCGTAATAGTATGACAAACTGAGAGACAAGTTTGTCTCACTTAGTTGTTTGAAACCTCTCCACCCTCCCTTTACATGGATCCCTGGCTGCTGGTCTGCTTTGTCATCCCCTCTGGCTTCTCTTTCCCCTGCTTTCCTGGTTGGTGGGGGGAGGGCTTGGGTCCCTCCCCTTGCCTGCATCCCTGGCTGCTGCTATTCTTTGTCATGCCCTCTGGTTTCCCTTTCCCCTGATTTCCTGACCGGTAGGAGTGGGGCCTGGGTCCCATCCCATACCTGGATGTGTGGCTTCTGCTCTGCTCTGTCTTCCCCTCTAACTTCTCTTTTCCCACTTTTCCTGGCTGGTGGAGGTGGGTCCTGGGTCACTCCCTTTATCTGGATCCCAGGCTGCTGTTCTGCTGTGTCATGCCCTCTGATTTCTCTTTCCCCTGCTTTTTTGTAGAAAAACAAAATATATAGAGTGTAACATCTTCCTCATGTAACAAACGTACCTCATATCTCTTGTATGCAAAGTGATTCTCGGCATATAAGGGTACCAAAACTCACACACTGCCGTAGAGTTGATTTGACTCATAACAACTCTTCCTTGAGTTTCTGAGGAGGTATTTCTATGGAAGCAGATTGCCTAATCTTCCTTTCAAGGAGTGCCTGTTTGGTTTGAACCACTAGCCTTCTGGTTAGCAGTCAAATGCCTTAGGCACTACTCCATCAGAGCTCAGTGCATAATTAATCCATAATGCACATGTCTAGATAGGTATATTAAATGCCTATGTTACTGGTTTATGTAGATACTGCACTGTATTTTCTATCTAAAAAGTTTACTGTATAACAGTTATGCTTTTATTCATAGACACCAGCATCCAATGCCATGTATTACCCATCTCTCTTTTTTTTTTTTTTTTTTTTTCTGGGCTAAGAAATGTTAGTTTAT
>NW_006921935.1:2962534-2964769 GCF_000298275.1 Orycteropus afer afer
CAGTATGAGACAGAGACAACACTGACCCCATTCCCAGTGAATTGGTTTGGTATGATCACACTCAGGCTGACTAGGCTAGAAAGCTGGTACAGCCAAGGGCTCAGACCTCTGATGGATGGCAAGGCTGACGTGTGTGTGTGTGTGTATATATATATGTATCTGTGTATTACCCATCTCTTGAGTGTTGTAGCATTATATTTTAGTTTAATTTCCTTTAAAAAATACTACCATGAAGTGCACATAGCTCCTAAATGCAGTAAAACCAAGGCTACTGAAAGCAGCAGCAAAAGGCAAAGGAGAAGTATCTACTGGGAAATGAAATAAAAGCTTATTTAATAATACGATGGTGGAAAATCAGTGAATGCTATTGCTTGTGATTTAGGCATGTCACATTTGACAATCACAATGTGTTAGACTGGGTTCTCTAGAGAAGCAAAACCAGTAAATCTTATATATATAGAAAGAAAGAGAAATTTATCTTAGGACAATGGCTCACACACTTATAGAAGCTGGCAAATCCCAAATTTGTGGATCAAACATCAAGCTAGAGGCTTTTCCAGACTCACTCAGCTGCAGGGGCTGATGAGCTCAAGGTTGGCAGGCAGTATACTAGATGTTGACTCCAACAAATCCAAGATCTCCAGGCCAAATGGTGAATTCTTTGCTCATGGACAGTTGTAGGCAGCACAACAGGATCCTGTTCCAAAGAAAAGTGTCTTTTTTTTTTTTTTCCCCCAGGGTGTTGATAAATATATTGAGAGAAGGCTACACCCCTGGGGAAACTACCTGTCAATAGATTGCCTTCTCAAAATATATACATCCAAACTTGTCATGGGAATGACCCACATCACAACTGCTTAAACCACTCAGAGTTGTGGTCCAGCCAAGGGGACACACAACTCCAACTATCACACACTACTATCATTTAAAAAAAAAGTTCTCTGACCTGTTAAATGATCATCTTCATGGAAAGCTGCATGGCTATGCAAGAATAACCTATTTCAGATATGGAGAAATTGCTAATGATGTGGGTTGAGGACAAAACTCAAGAGCAAAGCTCTCTAGGCATGTGCTAAGGCACAAAGCTTATTTGAGACTCTTAAGGAAAAAGTGGACCGGATTATGAGGGTGTTTGTAACATCCGAATCACATAATGTCCTATTTCACAGAATGTATTGTGGATGTTGAGTGATGTATGACTGTAATAGGGAAATTGTATATAGTGAAGGATGTGGCTTATATGGAAAAATTTTATACTTTCTTCTCAATTTTCTGTCAACCTAAAATGCTTCTAGAAAATAAAGCTTATTAATGAAAAAATAGATGGTGTAAAACACTGTCTACTCTTCTATGTCATCTAGTTCTGCCTTTTCCGTGGTGTTTGGGAGAAAAAAGAAAAAAAAGCAAAGTAATGAAGTGTGGACGACTTCTAGAAAACTCTGAGGAGGGAAGGCATAGCCTTATGAGGCAAATGGATTGGAACTTTGAATAGAACTCAAAAGAAATGGGAGGGCTATATGCAAAGTTAAAAATATTTTTTAATTAGAAAGTGAAGCTATAATATATGTAAAGAAAATTTAAAATTTATATGTAATGTGCTTTTAATACTAGGAGCTCTGGTGGTGTAATGCCTAATGCATTTGACTGCTAACTACAAGGTTGGTGGTTCAAGACCACTGACACTTCATGGAGGGAAGACTGGGTATTCTACTTCTGTAAAAATTTACCACCTCAGAAACCCACAAGGGGTTGCTATGAGTTGGAATTGACTCAATGACAGTGAGCTTGGAGCTTGAGCTTGTGCTTCTAATCACTTAATTTAAATAATTAATTTGTATGCTATTAAAACATTCATAGAGTAGTAACATTAATACAATAGTTTTAGGAAAAAATCATAAAGCGATAATTATTTCCTGTGTGTAAATGTTAAATTGATCTCTGAAAATAGAAAGTATCTCCCTATACTTCACATACTTTTCTGATCCATTCCTTTGTTTTGCTCTACTTTTCACTTTAAAACATGTTTTTACTTTTTCTCAGTAATATCTGTGACTATAAAATGAATGAGAAGACCTATGGTTTTGCTGAATTAAGTTTCCCAAAAGAAACCAGGAGCAGAATATACTTGAACTATTTCACTGTTTCATTGTTTTTACTAATATTTCTCCTCTAAAAACCATAATCTTAAAATGATCTCAAGAAACACAAGCAGTGGCAAAAAAAAAAAAAAAAAAA
>NW_006921935.1:2965518-2977036 GCF_000298275.1 Orycteropus afer afer
CACTATGCTACCAGAGCTCCCTAAGAAGGAATAGAAGTAATAATTAAGAAGATTGACTAAAACTTTGATGATGCGGGCATTTTTTTCAGTTCAAATCCACTGAGCCCACTCCCCTCAAAAAATAGACTTGAAACACATAATAATGTAAATGAATGTATTGTGAAATATAGAATTGATAATTCTATATTTCCTTCTTTTTTCTCTTAGTTGTGATTCATGGATTCATTCAAAAACATTGACCAAAACTTTACTGTGTGTCTGAGAGAAAAAATTGTGATGGGCCTATGAGCATGTCAGTCACATGTGTGATTACATAAGGAGAGAGGATGTGGATGGTGCAGAATGAGCACATACAAGGACCACTTAATTCATTTGGTGGATCAAAAAAAAAAATGCTCCCTTCAAGTTGATTCAGACTCATAGAGACCCCCATTGGGTATTGAGGGGGTAATCTTTATAGAAGTAGATTAGCCTGTCTTCCTTCCGTAGAGTGGCTGATGGGTTTCAAACACCAACCTTCTGGTTAGCAGTCAAATGCTTTAGACTTAGAAAAGGTTTTTTCTGAAAATTTGATACCTAGATTATACATATTTGATAAATAGGCAAAATGGAGGAGGCGGAAGGAGAAAAGCATTTTAATTAGAAAGAACTACTATATTTGAATCAGAAGGAAGATTGGACAATCCACAAAGCCTTAAAGTGTGAGAAAAATACACCAAAAATTAATTTTTGAATGGCTGGTTCAGAAACAGTGAGAGAATAGTGAGTCTGGCTAGGTTAATATTCTGTAATAAACAACTTATTAGGCTTATTAAAGCATTAGGAATTTATCATATGTTTAATGAGGAGCCATTCCAAGGAGAGGTGACAATTTATGTTTTAGAAATTTCACTCAGGCTGCTTTCAGAGAAGTGATTGAAGACTGCCATTTACTCTGATGAAAAATAAGAGTGACCTGCTTTATAGATGTAGGGATGATGATGGTAAAATGAAGTGGAGGATCTAAGGATTTGGTAATTGATTCAGTGAGATTTAGTGATTGATTTTTCAGTCATGTGAAATATAGACATGAATCACTAGGCACTGATTCTTGACATTGGTGATTAGACTTATGGTGCTACCAATTCCTGGGGCAGAAAACTTGCATGAGGAATGTAAGATATGGTATTCAATTTATACAAAATTTGTTCTTAGTGGTATCTAAATTGTTCAAATTGCAAATTAACAATCTGGGTAATTATGTCAAACCAAAACAATTTGGGTAATAATGTCAAACCAAACAGCTTTGTGGAATACCTTCACAAATGTGAATATCAAGGATCTTGGTTATTGTGACTTTTGGAATATAGAGTAAAATAACTGGCCTATGTTACCAAGATCATTTTAATTAAATATAAGAAATACATATAATTTAATATATATATTATATATATATAACTTAATTATATATATATATAAGAAATACAAGGTCATACCATGTATAAACTTTCACCATGCTACATGGGGCAATAAATCCATAGGATATATGGACCCAGTGAGGAGGATATACCTACAATTGTATGTCCATTTGTTGTTGTCTTTTGTTTGTTTAAGTGTTTAAATTAAGGCATATTCTAATATTTCTATTTACATATTTATTTACAAAAGTTTTATAAAACATTTCTAATTTAATTATCAGGTAAGGAAGATTAACAGATAACTTATTTCCACATTAACTATACAGCACACATTCCAGTACCCATTCTTTTATATTTTGCACAATAAAACAATTGCGTAACTACCATGCTCACAACTGTCATCTTTTCCAGGCAGTGGAAAATAATGACATTTGAGCTGATACAAAATGTAAGGTTTATAATAATCCTTATGAAATAACCTTTCCTTCCTCCTCACACTCCACCTCATCTATGTCTTTCTGTCTTAGGTATCATTCTAAAAAAAGCCATGAAAAGCACCCCTTAGAGTACAAGTCTTGTCATACAAGTCCTTTCAACAGATAGATATCACTCCCATAATTGGATTGCAATATGTGGCAAAGAAGAAGAGATTTTCCAGAGATAAATACGATCCCAAATCAGTGGATTTTGAGATAATTAAAAAAGAGGTTATCCTGAGTGGCCCTGATCAAATCTATTGAGCACTTTTAAAGAGGTTCTGCAGGCATGACACAAAGAAGCAAACTTTGAGTCTCCTGTTAGCCTTGCAGAAGCAAACTTTCATGTTGTGAGAGGGCTTCATAGCAGGACCAACAGGTTGCCTCTAGAAGCTAAAGACCTCAGTCCTTCAACCACAAGGAATTAAACTCTGCCAACAACCACAAGATGGATTGACACAGTGGCAGTGGCAATGGGCTCAAGTATAGTAAGAATCATCGACCTGGCTCAGGACCAGGTGGTGTTTCATTCTTCTGTGCATAGGGTCACTATGAATCAGAGATGACTTGGTGGCACCTAACAACAACAACAACAAAATAAACTTGGAAGAGACTCATATGAAGTTGTATACCATTACAACAGCACTGCTGGAGCTTTGTGAGACCCTGAGCAGAGAAGCCATCTAAGTTATAATAAGATCCTTGAACATGGAAACTAAGATAATGAGCACATATCATTTCAAGCTTTTAAATCTGTGGTAGGTTAAAAAAAAATGCAGCACAGAAAATTAATGCACAATGTATCCAGCTCTTTATTTATTTCATAGTCAAAGAAACATTTCCCTTAGACATTAATTCATAGGCTATATTGAGAAACCTGATGGAGATATGGAAAACCAAACCCAAAGCCATCAAGTTGATTCAGACTCTTGTGACCCTATAGGTCAGAACAGAACTGCCCCACAGTGTTTCCAAGACTGTAAATCCTTATGGAAGCAGACTGCCTCATCTTTCTCCTTTGGAGCAACTGGTGATTGGAAATACTAATACTTTGGTTAGAAGATGAATCCAAAGTTTCTTATCTTAAATACTGTGCAACCAGAGCTTCTTTTGATGTGATAGATGGTGGTAAACAGGTTGATTTTTTCTTTTGGTGAAGTCATTTATTTTCCTTGTGAATTTGACTTACAAAGCAATACCAATTTATACTTTTAGTAATACATAATGCTTCTAGAAATTTTAAAGTGTTTCCAATCAATGGATCTTTTGATGACAATACTTATAAAATCATTAATTAATGCTGTTAAGATAAGAAGAGAGTTTGAACTTGGATTAAAAAATGCTGCTTTCTTTTTCTGGTTACATTGACTAATTTTTTTTCACTTTGTTATGCCACTCTTTTTTTTTTTTTTTAACAATCTTCCATTTTTCTGACTTGAAATATCTTCACTTATTGAAAAATTTCCTTTTTAACGTTAACTCCATTTTTTTCCCCATATGATTTACATTCCAGTGATCAACATGAATTTTGCCTCATTTCTAGAACTATCCTTTTTATTTTTATAAATATGTAGAAATGACACATTCTCACTATCTTGTACTTTTAGTATTTGTTCTCTGAAAAAAGTTCTATTTTGTCCAAGAGAAGACCCAGGAGATCGTCCTTATCTGGGAGGTAATTATCTATGCAGCAAAGTGTCCTGTCCAGCTGTGTCCGATATGCTCATGTGTATATCATCACTATCCACACTATTTTTGTCCCATGGCTGTCTGCTTGTTGGACTCAGCATCTTCCATACACTCATGATAGTGGTCTGCAGTGCCAAAGCAGACAATCACATCACCGATTATAGTTAAGGTCTGTAACTCTGACTCCTGGGCTTATTTGAAAGTATTGTAGGTTGCAGAATTACCAACAAAGGAATAAGAAAGATCTTATCAGAAATTTTGCTTTGTATTCTCAGTTGAGCCTAGTAACCAGTTCTAAGAAGAAGAGACATCTATAAGTGACATCATCTTGGACTCTCCAGACAAGCCCATCTTCCAGCTAATTAAAGCTTAGTGCCATCAGTTGATCTCACCTCTGGTAGAGACGTAATCTAAATACCTGTTACACAAACTATGTGATACAGTCCTGGGGTTAAGTTTTTACTTGAGGTAGTGTTGAACCAAATCAAAATATTTCAAGAAGGGCTGTGAAACTTGGACTGAAAAAAGTGAAAACAATTTTTTTTCTATGCTTTTTCTATTGTACTCCAGTCAATAAAATGTTGTTTAAGATTGTATAAAAATTTAAATAGACCTGTGCCCTTGTTTTAGATTTTATCTTTTCATTTTTTTTCTCTCTATCTTTTCCCATCACTCTCATAATTTATTAGCTATCTTTCACTCCTCTGAATCATGAAACCTTAACTAAATGACAACCCACAAGACTTACAAAAGCAGATCTGAAAGGAATTGTATTGACAGTTACCAAAATGGGATTTCACTAAGGATCCCGTGCAAGTGTAATGAAAAATGAAACAATCTCCAGCCATTTCAATCACAAATATTATAGCAGATAGAGGTAGAGAAAATAAAAGAAATAATAATAATAATAAAAAAAACACCTAGGGCCAGAGCAAGAACTTAAGGATGTATACCCTCTATTCACCTCACCCTCTAAAACTCTAATTCTGCTTTCATTAGGAAGTTGCTTAGGCTTTAGCTCCCTGTTATGCATCAACTGAATAAAGATTTTTAAATTCCATTGGTGTTACTTGACAGAAATTATGTATTAGTATAACAGAAAAAAAAAAGTAAATTTGTGTATGGACAGAAAATATGAATCCTATGAGAGAAAAAGTTAGGCTTAAGAAGTTGTGGGCATTGTTGTTAGCTGCCAGAGATTCGGCACAACAGAACTAAATGCTGCTTGTGCTTGTGCCAGCCCCATGATAGTTTGTGGATTGAACCATTGTGATCTTTGGGGTTTTCACTGGTTGATTTTCAGAAGCAGCTCGCAAGGCCTTTCTTCCTAGTCTATTTTTGAGTGGAAGCTCCTCTAAAACCTGTTCAACATCATGGTAATGTGTAAGCTTCCAACAATAGATACATGGTGACCGCGCTTGAGGTGCATTGTTCAGGAACTGAACTTTGGTGTGAATGTGAGAATACTACTAATGAACCATCCTTGTCATCTTGAGGAACTTTGACATATTATATTTACTATAACTTTTTTCACTATTTTGTGATATTTTCTTGAGTTGTAATTGGTTTCATATTGCTCTGGCATTCTCAGTGAAATAAAGATGGAAAGACAATATCTCACAGCCCACAAGTCATTGAGGCATAGTGGCATATAATTACTTCTTCCTATCACCTGTGTTTCCCTAGAGGTCTTCACATTATGACTCAACCCATTAAATGGTTTTCTAAAGTAGGTTTCAGATGAGTGCTTTGGTTTCTTACTGAAATAACAGCGTACTTTATAGTTTTATTGAATTTAAACCCCTGAGAGTAGGTTGTCTATTCCTGTATTCTTAGTAAATACACTCAATATGTATATAAATATGTATACTCATGTATAGGAGCTCTTGTGGAGTAGTGCCTAAGGCATTTCACTGATAATAAGAAGGCTGGTGGTTCAAACCCACCAGCCACTTCTCAGAAAGAAAAATTGTGCAATCTACTTCCTTAGAGATACCACCTTGGAAATCCAAGGAGGGGTCACAATGAGTCCAATTGACTCAATGGCAGTGAATATATAGTATGATATACATATGTATACAAACATGCATCTACATCACATAATGCACAAGAGGCTTTACATCTTGCCATTTTTAGAGAGTTTCAAATATTGGTAAATAAAGTCTTAGTGTAAAACTATAAAGATTATGAAAGCAAAACTTCCTTTTACAGATGTATTGAAAAAAATGTTTTTACAGACAATGAGTAAAATTATTGACTGTTTAAGTGGAATACTTAAAACGAGTCCATTTTTTGAGAAAAGTTTGGATTTACTGCAAAAACTTTTTTTTACACTGACTCATGAGTAAAAGTAAATAAACAGTGCTCAGCTCAAAAGAGATTCAGTTTTCCTTAACATTAAGTCTGCTAAAGCACTTGACTGCTAACCAGAAGGCTGGTGGTTCAAACCCACCAGCCACTCTTCGGAAGGAAGGTTGGGCAATTCCACTTCCGTAGTGATACTGCCTCGGAAACCCAACGAGGGATCGCTATGAGTTGGGGCCGACTCAACGGCACATAACAGCAACAGCAACAATAACAAAGGCACTATATATTAGAAATTGAAAGAATATTCTGCACCATTCATGAGGGTTGACTGTTGTTTTTGTTGTTGTTATGTGCCGTCAAGTCGGACCCAACTCATAGCGACCCCTCTTTGGGTTTCGGAGGCAGTATCACTACGGAAGTCTTCCTTCCGAGGAGTGGCTAGTGGGTTTGAACCACCAGCCTTCTGGTTAGCAGTCATGTGCCTTAGGCATTTTATTTTCCAGTGAAACAATGTTAAAGAATTTTGGTACATATGCATATACACACATATCAGCACAAAGAAAAGGAGGAAAGGAAAAACCATTTAAAGTAGAGATATTCTAGTGGAGATGATACAGATGGTAATATATTAATGTGTAAACCACAGCTAGAAAGTTAGGTCATGAAAAAGTAGTAGCAAAACTGGGAGTTATTATTTCTTTAAGCAGTAAGAATTTCTAAACACAGACTAGGACTTTCAGAGATATGGTGAGTAGCAAGTGAGATAGCAATCAAGGTGATAAATTGAAGGACTGTTTGTATCTGTTAAAGACAGTAGTATCCTCCTTCTAGGTGACAAAACATAAAATTATCCATTGAAAGCAAAGACAAAATCCAAAATAGCCTGAAGGGGGGAAAACACTCACCTACAATAAAATCAGATTGCTATCGGGCTTCTCATCACTAAAACCTGATGTCAGAAAAAATAAATAAATAAAAAGGTAGACATTTGAATGGAAGAGATTCTATGTCCAGTAAAACTATATGCTAAGAGTGAGAGCAAGACTAAAGGCACTTTCCAAACTTCAAAAACTCTCAAATTCTCTAAATCAGTTATTGAATATGTTCTCCTCCATCATCCTCAGAATACAACTTATATATATCCATACATAACTGCACATACATATTCACATACACATATGGTTGCTACAGCAATGGACTCAAACATAGCAATGATTGTGAAAATAGCACAGGACCAGGCAGTATTTCCAATGTTTTGTTCTGTATACATACAGTCGATATAAGTTGGAAATTATTTGAGGGCACCTAACAACAACATATATAACATGTTAAATGTGTATGTTTGTGTTTATATCTATATATATGTATATACATATACATATATACACACACATATATATAATAACACATTATACACATTGTTATATACATGTATATATATGCAAACATATATATAACATATATATGTATACACACACATATATAAATATATACATACCCACACACAAACACACATATATGTAGGAGCTATGGTGCCATGGTGCCTAAGGCATTTGACTGCTAACCAAAAGGCTGACAGTTCAAACCCACCAGCCACTCCTTGGAAGGAAGGTTGGGCAATCTACTTCCGAGTGATACTGACTCAGAAAGCCAAGGAGGGGTCGCTATGATTCAGTTCCTACTCGATGGCACATAATAATAACAACACCAACAACAAATATATATATATATATATATGTATGTATGTATGGTTGTTGTTAGGCATTGACAAGTAGACTCTGACTCATAATGACCCTATGTACAACAGAACAAAGCACTGCTTAGTCTTGCGCCAGCCTCATAATCCTTGATGAGCCCATCGTTGCACCCACTTGTCAATCCATCTCATCAAGGGCCTTCCCCCTTTTCGCTGACCCTCCACTTTACCAAGGATAATATCCATCTCCAGTTAATGGTCTTTTCTAACAACATGAGCAAAGTAGATGAGATGAAGTGTAGCCATTCTCACTTCCAAGGAGCATTCCAGCTGTACTTCTTCCAGGACCAATTTGTTAGTTCTGGCAGTCCATCGTATTTCCAGTATTCTTCACCAACACCACAATTCAAAAGCATTAACTCTTCTTTGGTCTTCCTTATTCATTGCCGAGATTTCACATATATATGAAGCTATTGAAAATACCATGACTTGAGTTAGGCACACCTTAGTCTACAAAGAGATGTTTTTGCTCTTCAACACTAAAGACATCTTTAGTAGCAGATTTGCCCATTTTAATATGATATCTGATTTCTTGACTGCTACTTCCATTGGTGTTGATTGTGAAACCAAGTAATATGAAATTGTTGACAACTTCAAAATTTTCTCCATTGATTATACTGTTGCTTATTGGTGCAGTTGTGAGGATTTTCATTTTTTTTTTATGTTGAAGTATAAACCATACTGCAGACCGTAGTCTTTAATCTTCATCAGTTAGTGCTTCAAGTTAACTTAATTTTCAGCAAGCAAAGTTGTGTCATCTGAGCATTGCAGGTTTTTAATGAGTGTTCCTCCAATCCTGATGCCGGGTTCTTCTTTGTATAGTATAGCTTCTTGGATTATTTGCTCAGCATACAGATTGAATAAATATGGTGAATGGATACAACCCTTACACACTTCCTTTCTGGTTTTAAGCCACACAGTGTCCCCTTGTTCTGTTTGAACAACAGCTTCCTGGTTTGTGTACAGGTTCCTCATGAGCACAATCCAGTGTTGTTATGATACACACAGTCGGATGCTTTTGCATAGTCAACGAAACACAAGTAAACATCTTTCTGGTATTCTTTGCTTTCAACTAAGATTCTTCTGACATCACTAAAGATATCCCATGTTACACAACCTTTTCTGAATCCAGCTTTTATTTCTTGAAGTTTCTTATTGATGTACTGCTGCAACTATTTTTGAATGGTGTTCAGCAAAATTTTACTTGCATGTGATATTAATGATATTCTTCAACAATTTCCACATTCTGTTGAATTGCCTTTCTTTGGAATGGGTACAAATATGAATCTCTTCCAGTCAGTTGTCCAGGCAGATGTCTTCCAATTTCTTGGTATAGACAGTTAAATGCCTCTAGCATAGCACTCCTTTGTTGAAACATCCCAATGGGTATTCTCTCAATTCCTGGAGCCTTGTTTTTCACCAATTCCCCTAGCAGCTTCAACTTCTTCCTTCAGTACCATTAGTTCTTGATCATATGCAACCTCCTGAAAGAAATAAACGTCAAACAATTCTTTTGGTACAGTGATTCTGTGTATTCCTTCCATCTCCTTTTGATATTTCCTGCATCATTCAATATTTTGCATAAAATATTTCTTCTTTTAATTTTTATTTGTTTCCTCCCCTTCCCTCCCAACCATGGTAACCGACATATATAAACTTTTCCTTGACTTTTTATGATAATGAACTAATACAATATTGGTCCTTTTATAATTGTCTTATTTCACTCAGAATAATGTCCTCCAAGTTCATTCATGTTAAGCGGTGTTTTACAGATTTTATATTGTTCTTTAGGGTTGCACAATATTACACTGTGTGTATGTACCATAGTTTGGTTATCCATTCTTCTGTTGATGGGCATCTAGGTTGTGTCCATCTTGTTGCTATTGTAAATCACACTGTGATGAACATAGGTGTGCATATATCTGTTCTTGTTCTGGCTTTCACTTCTTTAGGATATGTACCTAGTAATGGGATTGCTGGGTCAAATGGTATTTCTAATTCCAACTTTTTAAGGAATCACCATTCTGCTTTCCACAGAGGTTGTATCATTCAAACTCTCTAATGGCTTATGATCATGAACATTTCTTCATGTGTTTGTTGGCTGCCTAAATGTACTCTTTGGTGAAGTAACTATTCATGTCTTCTGCCTGTTTTTTAATTGAATTTTGTTGTTGTTGTTGTTGTTGAGGTGTTGAAGTTTTCTATACATTTTAGAGATAAATCCATTGTCAGATATGTCATTGTCAAATATTTTTTCCCAATCTGTAGGTTCCCTTTTTAATTTTTTGGAGAAGTCTTTGGAAGCACATAAAAATTTAATTTTTAGAAAGTTCCATTCATCTAGTTTATCTTCTGTGGTTTGTGTATTTTGGGTTATGCTTGACAGTCTATTTATACCATAAATTAGGGCCTATAAATTTGCCCCTATTTTTTCCTTGTGGAATTTTTTGTTTTAGGTTTCACTTTTAAGTCTTTGATCCATCTGGAGTTAATTTTTTTGTGTGGTGTGAGGTACAGAGCTTGTTTCATTTTTCTGCAAATGGATCTCCAGTTTTGCCAGCACCATTTATTCAACAGGTGATCTCTTCCCCCCTTTAATGAATTGTAGACCTTTGTCAAAATTTAGCTGACCTTAGGTCAATCAATCTGTTTCTGGGTTCTAATTCTGTTCCAGGTTTGTGTGTCTGTCATTGTAACAATATCAGGCTGTTTCAAGATCCAGGAGTGTGAGACCTCCTACTTTGTTCTTCAAGAGTGCTTTGCTTACAAAGTCTCTTTCCTTTCCATATGAAATTAGTGATTGGTTTTTCCATATCCTTAAAGAATGTTGATGAGATCTGAATTGGGATTGCATTGAATGTATTGATTACTTTGTGTAGTATTGACATTTCCACAGTGCTCAATCTTCCTGTCCACAGGCATAGTATGTTCTTCCATTTATGTAGATCTCTTATGGTTTCTTGGAGTAATGATTTGTAGTTTTCTTCGTACATGTCTTTTGGGTACCAAATGAGATTTGTTCCCAACTTTTTTTTTTTTTTTGGGGGGGGTGGCTATCATAAATGGCATTGATTTCCTTATTTCTTTTTCAGCAGTCTCTTTGCTGGTGTAGAGGAATCCAACTGAATTTTAGATGTTGATCTTGTATCCTGCCACTATGCTAAATCTTCAATTAGTTCTAATATATATTTTACTGAGTCTATTGGGCTTTCTAGGTATAGGATCATATGATCAGCAAATAAGGATAGTTTAACTTCTTTCTTACAAATGTGAATGCTTTTGATATCCCTTTGTTGTCTTATTGCCCTGGCTAGGATTTCCAATACAATGTTGAATAGAAGTGGTGATAGAGAGAATTCTTGTCTGGTGCCTGTTTTCAAGGGGAATGTTTTAGTCTTTACTGAGAATAATGTTGGCCATTGGTTTTTCATATATACTTTTTATTATGTTGAGAAATGGCTCTTCTATTATTATTTTGCTGAGAGTTTTGATCAGGAATGGGTATTCAATTTTATCAAATGCCTTTTCTGCAGCTATTGATATTATCACGTGGCTTTTTCCCTTAGTTTATTTATGTGATGGATGACATTGATTGTTTTTCTAATGTTGAACCATCCTTGCATATCTGGTATGAACCTCACTTGGTCATAACGTATTATTTTTTTTGATATGTTGTTGCAGTCTATTGGCTAGGATTTTGCTGAAGGTTTTTGCATCTATATTCATGAGGGGTATTTGTAGTTTTCTTTTTGAGTGGTGTCTTTGCCTGGTTTTGGTATCAAGGTTATATTTGCTTCATGAAATGAACTTGGGAGGATTTATCCTTTTCTTTGTTCTGAAATAGTTTGAGTAGGATTGGTATCAGTTCTTCTCTGAATGTTCAGTAGAATTGT
>NW_006921935.1:2978390-2978984 GCF_000298275.1 Orycteropus afer afer
TTTTTTTTTTTTTAATTTCTTGTATTACCCAGTCATTTTCAAAGAGGGTGTTATTCACTTTCCATGTGTTTGCTCTTTTTCCATAGGTCTTCCTATTGTTGATTTTAATTTTATTCCATTATGATCTGAGAAGATGCTTTGCAGTATTTCAATATTTTTAAATTTATTAATGCTTGCTTTGTAGCTTATCATATAGTCTATCCTGAAGAATGTTCCATGTGCCCTGGAAAAGAATGTATATTGTGTTGTTGTTGCATGAAGTTCCTTGTAGATGTCTATAAGGTTCAGTTGGTGAATTGTACTGTTTCGTTCTTCTGTGTCTTTGTTGAGTTTCTTTCCAATTGTTCTATCTTTGATTGAAAGTGGTGTATTAAAGTATCCTACTATGACTGTGGAGTCATCTATTTGTCTCTTCAGTTCTGTTAAAGTCTGCTTTATGTATTTTGGGGCTCCTTCATTGGGTGCATAGATATGTATTATGGTTATGTTCTTTTGTTCAATCTATGCCTTAATCATTATATAGTGTCCTTCCTTGTCTCTTATGATGGTTTTTGTCTTAAAGTCAATTTTATCACAAGTTAATATTGCCACTCA
>NW_006921935.1:2979259-2982129 GCF_000298275.1 Orycteropus afer afer
ATTTATTTATTTATATTTGTAGTATTACTGATTTTCTGTGCTGGGCTTGTTTTTTTTATGAATCGTATTATCACTTCCTCTCTTGCTATTGTTTTAATATTTGCCAAACATTTGTGCTGGTTCTCTTTTTTATTTTAATTTGAAGGTTTATCATTTTTCTTTGAGGTTACCCTGTGATTTATAGATTTCTTCCCAAGTTTAGAACACGCCATTCTATCTTGCAAGTGTCTTGACTTCCTCACCCTTTAGGAGTTCTGTAACTACGCTATGTTTTCCCTCTTTTTTGCTTGTGGTTGTCTGCATTTGCCAGCAGATGTCTCTGGTTCCCTGTTTACAATGTTTTAGGCTTATTTATTTTGAATACTTTCATGACTGGGTTGGTTTCTGGGTCATGTCATCATGTGTGCTAATGGTTGGTTGCTGTTTGCTGTTGTTGGTTCTCTGTCCAAAGGCCATCCTTTAGCATCTTTTATAAGGTTGGTCTGGTTTTAACAAATTCCTTTAATTTCTGCTTATCTGGAAATGTCCTAATTTCACCATCATATTTGAGGGACAATTTTGCTGGATATATGATTCTTGAAATTATTTTTCTTTCAGGGTTTAAAACCATCCCATGGTTTTTGTACCATCCCATTGCCTTCTCACCTTCATGGTTTCTGCCAAGAAATCTGAACTTAGTCTTATTGGTTGACCTTTGTAGATATCTTTTCCTTTTTTCTTATGTTGCTTTCAGGATTCTTTCTTTGTCTTTGGTGTTGGTGAGTTTGATCATGATATGTCTTGGTGATTTTCTTTTGGGGTCTATCCTGTTTGGAGTTCTTTGAACTTCCTGAATGTATTTCTAATTGTATTTCATCATATCAGGGAAATTCTCTTGCAACAAACCTTCAACATTTTTTTTTTCTGTGATATTATTTATCTCTATCTGTTCTAGAATACTGAATACCTGTTGGCTATTACCTTTGATGGTATCCCACACAAACTTTAGGTTTTCTTCATTTTGTTTTGATATTTTTTTCTGATTAATCCCTTTCCAAAGAAGTATTGAGGCATTGTCTTCAATCTCAATAATTCTGTCTTCCATTGATTTTATTCCACTCCTTTGCCTGTTCAATGTGTTACCTATTTCTGATAATTTAGTATTAATCTTCTAGATTTCTATCTGTAGATTTTGTATCATTTCTAATTTTTTTGTTTATTTTGTCATCTTGTTCTTGTATTGTCTTCTGGTATTGTTCTAGGTTTTCTCTGTGTTTTCCTCAATTTTTGTCATTGTTTTCCTTGATCTGTCTCTCAATCCATTGAAGGTAACTAAATATAATTATTTGAATCCCTTATCAGGAATTTCCAATACTGCTTCTTCCTCAGAGATGTGTTCAGCATCTGTATCCTGGTCTCTTGTTTCTATTGCTTTATCTTGCTTCTTTGTGTGGACTATGATAGTCTGTTATTTCTGAGATATTGTAACATTTTTGTATTTATATTTAATTGGTAATTGTACATTGGAGTAATTCACCCAAGATTTTTGTTTTCTTTGTTGTGTTTGTGTGTATTTGAGTAAGCAGCATACAATGCTCCTCTATTCAGTAGTTGGGAGCACTCATGCACTCACCACTTGTCTTCTATCCAGTCATCAGCCTCCCATATGACCATGCTGTCTTTTGAAAGCAGAACCTATTTTTAGGTCCCTGGAATCTGAATAAGAATGCTGTCACTTTAAACATCCAAAATGGTCACCACTTGTAAACATTCAAAATGGCTGCACTATCAGAACAGCCAAAAGTCCACAGCTCAGTTTGCCTCCTTCTTTGCTCTTTCCCTTTTCGGTCATCAGCCACTCATTCAGTAGTTCCTGCAGCCATTAATTCTCAGGTCCTAACATCACTTGGAAATATTCAGGCTGTCTGTGCCATCAGAGCAGCTGATGGTACACAGCTCCATTTGTCTACTTACTCACTGTTTTGATGCTGGTTCTTCTACTAGTTGGTGTTTAATCCACTTCTGCATCCTCCCTTTCAAAGCTCAGGGCTCCAGGATTATCTTCTGTATCTGTGTCAACTGGTTTCTCTTTTCTTTGCTGAAGAGGGTATGTGTAGCTTGTCTGCTTATATTGCCATCTTACTGGAAGTCAGCCATAGAATCTTTCAATATTGGAACATGAGTCTTGAATTTTTTCTTTGATTCTTTCATCTTGAGAAATGCCAAGCATGTTCTTCCCTTTTGATTTTCTAACTCCAGGTCTTTGCACATTTCATTATAATAATTGACTTTGTCTTCTCCAGCTGCTCTTTTAATTCTTTTGTTCAGCTCTTTTATCTTGGTGTTTCTTCCATTTGCTTTACCTACTCCACATTTAAGAGCAAGTTTCAGAGTCTCACCTCACATCTATTTTGGTCTTTTCTTCCTTTCCTGTAGTTTTAATGACCTTTTGCTTTCTTCATATATGATATTATTGATTACATCACAAAATTTGTCTAATTTTTGGTCATTGGTGTTCAATGCCTCTAATTTATTGTTCTGGTGGTTTCAGAATTCAGGTAGGATATAATCAAGGTAACATTTTTGCTCTCATGGACTTGTTTTAAATTTCTTCAGCTGCAACTTGAACTTGCATATGAGCAACTGACAGTCTGTTCCACAGTCAGCTCCTGGCTTTGTTTTGGCTGAAAATATTCAGTTTCTCCATCATCTCTTTCCACAGATGTAGTCAATCTGATTCCTGTGTATTCCATCTGCTGAGGTCCACATGTATAGTCATGTATGTATGTATACATATGTATCATGTGTATATATGTGTGTGCATGTATACATATGTATTATGTGTGTATATATATATGTGTGTGTATGTGTGTGTGTGTATGTGTGTGTGT
>NW_006921935.1:2982229-2987978 GCF_000298275.1 Orycteropus afer afer
TAGGAGCTCTGGTAGCATAGTGCCTAAGGCACTTGACTGCTAACCAGAAGGCTGGTGGTTCAAACCCACCAGCCACTCTTCAGAAGGAAGGTTGGACAATCTACTTCTGTAGTGATACTGCCTCAGAAACTCAAGGAGGGGTCACTATGAGTTGGGTCCAACTTGATGGCACATAACAGCCAACATATGTATGTGTGTGTGTGTGTGTATACACATCTATATATAATATGTTGCCTTAGAAAAAACATAGATACTCAAATTGGAACTTCAGATATTCTGGGAGAAACATGGTAAATAAGAAAATTAATTCTCTGTAATAAATAGTGTGATTAAGAAAATGGTTCATTAAGCTGAATGTACATGTCAATATTTGTTATAACCTTCTTTTGTTCTCTGGACTAAGAGGAATCATATTTCATTACAACTAATTTAAAATGACAGGGTTTCCAACAACAGAGTCAGTTCCTAGTAGTCTCATGTCCTTTATTCCCCATCAATATAATATACAAAAGATGTTTCAATGCCACTGTCTTTAAATTGGGAGCTCTAGTGGTATAGTGCCTAGGGCATTTGACAGCTAACCAGAAGGCTAGAATTTCAAATGCACCAGCCACTCCTCAGAAGGAAGGTTGGACAATCTTCTTTTGTAGTGATATCACCTTGGAAACCCAAGGAGGGGTCGCTATAAGTTGTATCTGACTTGACAGCAGTGAGTTTTGTTTTGATTTATCATTGAATTAATCTTCCGACTGAGAGTAAACACTTTTGGAATATGAACTACTCTTGACACACATGGTTGAACCTATTTTTCTAGCTCAAACAAATACTATAGTTTCAGATAGAAAAGTGTATCATGATCCTTAAGAATTACTCTTTCAAGTCTGAAAGTGTGTCCCATAGAGCTATCACCATAAAACATCTTGTTTACTTAAAAAGGTATATATTTCTTCTCAATTCATTAACAGACATACATATGAAGACAAACCAAGAAAATATGATTCCACATAAAAGCAGGTGTGATTTCAGATTCAGAGATGCTTGCCAATTTCCCTCAGTTCAGACACACAGCTGCCATACAGTAAAGGGCACCAGAAACTTGGCTGGCATACCTACAAAAATAGAAGGAAGAAAACAAACAAGCAATAAAACCTGGATGTTCTTTGGTGTTCGATGCTAAAATAACCCTATCTCTAGGTATCGCTAAAGCATGGTGAGAGGAGGATCAAGTTACTTTCCGAATCTTTCTCAGTGGGGGTAAGGAGTCAACAGAGATCATTTCATGTTGGCAATTCAAAAAATAAATTTTTAGTATGGTATCTATTTAAGAATGGAGAAATAATATATTAAGCCTAATAACTTTAATGGTTAAAACGATTTACCTCTGGGAGGACAAGGGCAGGATTTGGGAGAAGGAGTGAATTTTTACTCTTCCTTTTATACTCTGCTTTACATTTCCCTGTTATACTTGCATTACTTTCATTATTTCATTGCTATTATTATTGTTTATCATTTACAAATATTTTCTGAACATATCCTATAACAGAGGAGCTCTGATAGCATAGTGCCTAAGGCACTTGACTGCTAACCAGAAGTCTGGCAGTTCAAACCCACCAGCCACTCCTCGGAAGGAGGGTGGGGCAATCTACTTCCACAGTGATACCACCTTGGAAACCCAAGGAGGGGTCACTATGAGTCGGGACTGACTTGACTGCACATAACAACAACAACAGCATACTATAACAGAGAGTTTAATATTATATCTTGGAACTTATAAACAATACATGAATTAATCTGTCAATAATTACATTTCATTTCAATATTTGTACATTCAAAATTGGAGAAAAATAAAATGGAGGAAAAAAAGAAGGAAAAGAAGGAAGAATGAAGGAAAGTGAGAAAAGGACACAGGGAAGAAGGAGGGATTGGAGAAAAGAAGGACTTCTGATTCCATGGCTTTGGAAATAAAAGAGCAGTCAGTAACAAAGAAGTGCCATATAGATATGTACCGCTCAAATACCATGCCAAAAGCACAATAAGTAAGATCCCATTAATGAAAAGTTTATTTTAAAATGCTCAAACAGTTTTTTTTTTTCCATAAAGAAAAGTGTTCAGCATGACATACTATTTTATGGATTATTCTGTTGTTGCTTTTAATTTATATAGTCCTCAAAAAATGAGGTTTATGATTTACAAGGACATGTTTTTTAATTTACCACATCAGCATTATGCGTTACATATTGCACAAAGATTAGCAGTGTGCTCATCTCTAACAAAGTATTTTTTGGCAAGAGAAAGACAGTTATTTTCAGCACCTCCCAGAAAATTCACTGAAACATGTAAACATCCATTTATCTCCTAGGTATAACCTGCTACATTTTTAGGAAGGAGGGATTCATTATATTGAAGTATTTAAGGGAATTACTTGTTGATGTTATCATAATTTAGTTGATAATATTTTTCGGCATATCATCTTGATTAAAAGGGAATTATGCCAACCTAAATCATGTAATTACCATAACACAAAACTTAAGTTCATTCATTGTGGTAAATATATACATATAGCAAAATATTTGCTATGGGTTTTATAATAAAATTCTTAAAACCCAAGTGTATTAATTGTTTTCTGTTGCTGCGTGTAACAACTTATCACAGTCCTACTGGCTTCTTCTTGTTAATTGATGTGGAATTTATTCCAACTCATGAAGATTCCATGTGTGTCAAAGTAGAAAAATGCTCCATAGGATTTTCAAAGGTTGATTCTTCTGAGGCATTGAGAATGGACTTGAACCTACAAATTTTGTTTAGTAACTGAGCATGTAAGTTATTTGTACTACCCAAGGACTCCAACTGGAGAATAGGCCATGTTAAAAATACTAATAGACTGCTGACTGCTGACTAATTGACATCATTTCTTCATCAAACATTCAACACAAAACTTAGATGGAAATTCTCCTGCTTGATTTGTTCCTAGAAACAAGCAATCTCTGTCTGCATTTAGATGTTTGATCTGTATCCTGTCAAACTAAATACTTTTAAATTTAATTTCTAACTTAATATGTGACATAATATATATTTATATTGATATGTGTGTGCATATATATGTGTGTGTGCATGTGTGTATGCATGTATTCGATATCCAGTAATAGACATGAAAAAAAAAAAAAAAAAGGAAAGTCTGTTTACAGACTAAATTTCTGATCTTTTTTGCAGGTAGATCTCACTACATGGCTCAAGTCAAGCCAATAGAGTCTTAGACATTTGTGTGATCTTTCTGGGCTCTGCCTTTAAAAGGTAAAGTAAATGTCCTCTGCTTACCCTTTTACCTTCCTGCTGGCAATATTAAAACTCTGGTGACAAAGCTTTTTAGAATCAGTCATAACAAGAAGCCTAACATGCATGATTAAGATAACAGGATGAAAAATGGAAGAAGCTTGTTTCTGGCATGAAGGATAATTCATATCAAGTTTAGACTGATTATAGTTGGACTAACAGATAAGAAACAAAAGGCAGATTTGTTTTCTTGCTGTTGTTAGCTGTCATTGAGTCAACTCTGATCCATGGTACCTCCATGTGTACAGAGTAGAACTGCTCCATAGGGCTTTTATGGCCGATCTTATGGCAGATCTTATGGCAGATCTTTTGGAAAATCACCAGGACTGTCTACTGAGGCACGTTTGGGTAGATTTTAATCTTCAGCCTTTCAGCTATTAGAATACTTAACTGTGCCACTCAGGGACTCTTAAGTTCATTTGTTGTTGTTGTTGTTGTTGTTGTTGTTATGTGCTATTGAGTTGGCCCCAACTCATAGCAACTCCATCTTGGGCTTCTGAGACAGTATCACTACGGAAGTGGATTGCCCAACCTTCTTTCTGAGGAGTGGCTTGTGGATTTGAACCACCAGCCTTCTGATTAGCAGTCAAGTGCCTTAGGCACTATGCTACCAGAGCCCCTAAATTCATTTAAATCACTCTATTTTGAGTGCATATGAGTATAAGATGTGAAGTAACAATAATTGTTAAGCATTCAGTTGCTAAATAAAAGGTCTATGGACCGAACTCATCAGTGGCTCTGCAGGAGAAAAGGCCTAGTGATCTTACTTCATAAAGATTACTGTCTAGAAATCCCTGTAGGGAAGTCTACTCTGCCCTATAGGGTTACTATTAGTCTGAATCTTCTCTAGGGCACATTACAACAACAGCTGATGCCAGGGTAGAAGGGTAAAAGTAGAGGGAAGAAAGAAAAGAATGGAATCTCTGTACTGGAAGCCATGGAGTTTGGGGAGAGAGTGAGAGACAATATATTTGAGATAGCACAATAAATTTGCTAAAAAATTGACACTATGGCAAAAATATGGCTAACTGGAAAAAAAAAAAAAAGATTTGTAGACTATTAATCAAATAGTTTGATTTGTATGTCTTATATATTGTATAGCTCAGTGGCATAGTATGTAAGGCATTTGGCTGCTAAACAGAAGGCTGGAGTTACAAACATACCGGCTGCTCCATAGAAGGAAAATTATATAACCCACTTCTATAAAGATTTACAGCCTTGGAAACCCAGTGAGTTGGAATCCACTTGCTGGCAGTGAGTTTTATTATATATTAGTACTTTTATATAACTTACTATTTTGCCTTAGCTGAGCTAATATGTTATATAAATTTAATTCAGTAAGTTTTAAAATATTTCCACCTCTTAAAAAAAAAAGTCTGATAGTTAATAAGCTGTCATTCCCAATAGTCCCAATAGCATAATTTCCTAATTATAGAGCTTTCAAGAGAATTTACAGTGGATATAACACCTTACAATATTTTTACATAATTTTTCAGATCCAGTGAATGCACATTCAACACTAAACTTTAAAAGTACAACAGATATTATCATGTAGTTGAATTAGAGCTATTTGACATGTCTTCTTTTAAAACACAACTGTTACAAAGTCTGAGTAGAGTCAGTTGTGGACTATAAAGCTGAAAAGACTATCCAGCACAGGAAGAGTGCTTTGAAAACTGGAATTGCTAATGAAAGACAAGCTCACATGAGCATTTTATTAATAATAGCAGTTCTTTTCAGCTTTAAATGTATTGTATTGCTCACATTCTTTGGTACATATGTTTGGGTTTTAACAATAAGTCTCCCTAGTGATCCCTTTGAGACAGATAAATTGAATAGTAGGCAGTTTCTCAGTGGGTGTCTCCAAATAAGATATTAATAAGTGAGTAGCTGTCTTTAGCCCATGAAAGTGCAATTTGTGTTTATACACTAAGTGAAGCATATCGCTAACCTAAGATTTGTATAACTTCTAACTAAATTTAACACATTTTTTTTCTGCCCACAGTGGTAGAAATTCCAAAGGGACATTGGGATATTATCTAAGCATTATCTTAAATATCTGCCTCAATTACTAGTGCAGTATATGCAATATACTGGAATGAAAATAGGTATTAGTCTATCTTCATCTATTTATATAATCATGTAATTAAAGGGAGCTCTGTTAGCATAGTGCCTAAGGCACTTGACTGCTAACCAGAAGGCTGGCAGTTGAAACCCACCAACCACTCCTCAGAAGTAAGTTTGGGTGATCTACTTCCATAGTGATACTGCCTCAGAACCCCAAGGAGGGGTCGCTATGAGTCGGGTCCGACTCGACGGCACATGACAACAACAAAAGAACTGGAAAAAAAAAAAGAAAAAAGAAAAACATTCTTTTACTTTACCCCTTCACACAAAAAGACAAAAAAAAAAAAAAAAA
>NW_006921935.1:2989088-2991731 GCF_000298275.1 Orycteropus afer afer
ATATCTTGACTGCTGCTTCCATTGGTGTTGATTGCAGGACCAAGTAATATGAAGTCTTTGACAACCTCAATCTTTTCTCCTTTTATTGTGACGCTGCTTATTGGTCCTGTTTTGAGGATTTTTGTTTTCTTTATATTGAAGTGTAATCCATATTGAAGACTGAAGTTTTCAGTTTTCATCAGTAAGTGCTTCAAGTCATCCTCACATTCAGCAAGCAAAGTTGTGTCATCAGCATATCACAAGTTGTTAATGAGTCATCTTCCAATACTGATGCCATGTTCTTCTTCACATACTCCAGCTTCTTGGATTATTTGCTCAGCATACAGATTGAATATGTATGGTGAAAGGATACAATCCTGTCACACTCCATTCTTGATTTTAAACCATGAAGTGTCTCCCTGTTCTGTTCAAACTACAGCCTCATGGTTTATGTACATGTTCCTCATGAATCCAATTAAGAGTTCTAGAATACCCATTCTTCTCAATGTTATCCTTAATTTGTTAGGATCCACACAATCAAATACTTTTGCATAGCTGATAAAACACAAGTAAACATCTTTCTGGTATTTGCTTTGGGCCAAGATCCATCTGACATCAGGAATGATATCCCTCATTCCATGTCCTCTTCAGAATCCAGCTTGTATTTCTGAAAGCTCTCTGTCAATATGCTACTGAAACCATTTTTTTAATTATCTTCTGTAAGATTTTACTTGGTGTGATAATAATGATATTGTTTGATAGTTTCCAAATTCTCTTGGGTCACCATTATTTGGAATATATATAAATATGGATCTCTTTCAGTCAGTTGGCCAGGTAGCTGTCTTCCAAATCTCTTGGCATAGCTAAGGGAGTGCCTCCAGCACAGAATCCATTTGCTGAAATATCTCAATAGGTATTCCATCAATTCCTGGAGCAATTGTTTTCTGTACAGTGATTCTGTGTATTCCTTTCATCTTCTTTTTATGTTTCCTACATCATTGAATAAATTGCCTATAGAATCTTCCAATATTGTAACTCAAGGCTTAAATTTTTTCTTCAGTTGTTTCAGCTTGAGAAATGCCGAGTGTGTGTGCAGCAGACAGAGTCAGCAGCAGGAGCAAGTAGGGGAGTGGGTAGACCACAGGTAGCAGGGAGCCGTGGGAGATAGGGCGGGCAGGAACAGGTAAGGGGTAGCCCAGGAACTGAGTGTAGTGGTTAGAAGAGCTGAGGGAGATGAACTTGTCTGTTGGTTTGTTGTTCTGTGGTTGCTTGCATGTTGCTGTAAGGCTGGGGGTTGTGTGAACAGGAATGCCCATGGTGGACCAGTTTCAGTGGATCTTCCAGACTGAGACAGACTTGGAAGAAGGAAGAGGCCATCCACTTCTCAAAGAATTGGCCAGTGAAAACCTTATAAATAGTAGTGAAACACTGTCTGAAATATTACTGGAAAATTTTATGAATAGTCCTGAAACATTTTCCTATACAGTGCTGGAATATGGGACCCTCAGGTTGGAAGGCACTCACAATATGTCTGGGAAAAGGCTGCCTAATCAGAGTAGTTCCTACCTTAAGGATATAGATTAAGTAGAGCTTTCAAGCTCTCCATTTGTTGAAGTGGCACAACTCAATATGAGAAGAAACAGCTGTAAACATCCATTGATAATCAGAAGATGGAATGTACAAAGTATGAATCTAGGAAAATTTTAAGTTGTCAAAAATGAAATGCAACACATAAAGGTCAATATCCTAGGCATTAGTGTGCTGAAATGGACTGGTTTGGGCCATTTTGTATTGGATAACCATATGATCTACTATGGCAGGAATGACAAATTGAAGAGGAATGGTATGGCATTCATCATCAAAAAGAATGCTTCAAGATCTGTCCTGAAGTACAATGCTATCAGTGATAGAATAATATCCACATGCCTACAAAGAAAACCAGTTAATATTACTATTTTTCAAATTTATGCACCAAACACCAAAGCCAAAGATGAGGCAATTGAAGTTTTTACCAACTTCTGCAGTCTAAAATAGACCAAACATGCAATCAAAATGTGCTGATTATCACTGGTGACTGGAATGCAAAAGTTCAAAGCAAAGAAAAATCACCAGTAGTTGGAAAATTTGGCCTTGGAGATAGAAATAATGCTGGAGATCACATGATAGAAATTTGCAAGACCAACAACTTATTCATTGCAAATATCTTTTCTCAACAACACAAACAGCAGCTATAATGTGTACTTCACCGGGTAGAGTACACAGGAATCATATTGACTATATCTGTGGCAAGAGGTGATGGAGAAGCTCAATATCTTCAACCAAAACAAGGCTAGGAGCTGATTGCAGAACTTACCATCAACAGCTCATTTGTAAGTCCAAATTGAAGTTGAAATAATTAAAACAAGTCCACAAGAGCTAAGATATGAACTTGATTATATCCCTCCTGAATTTAGAGACCATTCAAAGAATAGATTTGAACACCAATGATTGAAAACCAGAGGAATTATGGGATGACATCAAGAACATCATCCATGAAGAAATCAAAACGTCATTGAAAAGACAGGAAAGGAAGAAAGGACCAAAATGGATGTCAGAACAGACTCTGAAACTTGCCCTTGAATGAAGAATAGCTAAAGCAAATGGGAGAAATGACAAGATAAAAGA
>NW_006921935.1:2993292-2999711 GCF_000298275.1 Orycteropus afer afer
AAGCCACAGTATTTTCAATCACCACATATGCATGTGAGAGTTGGACAATGAAAAAGGAAGACTGAAGAAGAGTTGCTGATTTTGAGTTGTGGTGTTGGCAAAGAATGCTTGAAATACCACAGACTGCTAAAAGAACTAACAAATCTTTCTGGAAGAAGTGCAGCCAGAATGCTCCTTGGAAGCAAGAATGGCCAGACTTCTTCTGACCTGTTTTGGTCATGCTGTAAGAAGCAACCATTCTCTGGAGAAGGATATCATGCTTGGCAAAGTGGAGGGTCAACAAGAAAGGAGAAGGTCCTCGATGAGATGGTTTGACACAGTGGCTGCCATGATGGACTGAGGTATAGCAAAGACCGTGCAACTGGCACAGGCCCAGGCAGTGTTTCGTTCTGCTATACATGAGGTCACTAGCAGCTGGAGATGACTCATCGGCACCTAACAACAACAACAACTTGAGGTCTTTGTACATTTCATTATAAATGGATAAATTGGAGAGTCAATATTAGAATTAAAATGTAGACAAAATAGATTAGTGACTTTTAAAGAACAACAAACACAAATTTCGAGTAAAGAAGGAAAGGATATATTTACAAACATCTCAATTTCTCTTGTTTTCTCTCTGGACAATAACATGGTTCATCATTATTTGTAATAATATTAACTGAATAACAAAACTGCTAGAATAAGAATAAAATATGGCAAAGAATAAAATAATGGAAAATTTATAAAGAAATAACATATATTTGCTAATTCAAGTTGAATGAATTATAGGTGAAAAAAACAAGTTATAATTAAATAATTGCATTAAAATTTATGTCCATATTGGATTTAAACATGCATAACATAAACTATTAGTCTTAAACATCCAAAAATTTTACAAACACACAAAAGTTGAGATCATAGGTGGATGGGTTGATTATGATAGTAAATGTAATTTTTTGGAGGTATGGGTTTTGTGTGCTAATCATCAGAATCATATGTACTAATAAATCTCTGTATTTTAAAACAGAAACCACAGACTGACAGACATTTTGAATTTGTTTGAATGAATTTCCTTATTCATAGTTATTCTCTAGTTTTTTTTCTATTGTAGCAAAAGAGATACATTTTTAAGGTGAAACAATGATTATGAGGTGCCATCTGTTACTCTATGTAATATTCTTTTTGCTTGATGTGCTTTATAAGGATCAAACCCTCAGACTTGACCTCATAAGCATCATGATCTAGATAATGGATCTAGTTAGTACCAATACAATTCATTCACATTCTACTGCTGAACACATTCAAGTCTCAACTCATATTTGATTAAATTTCCATTAATCATTATTAAAGATTCCTCTGTGCAAATGAAATGGCATTTAGTTCATTTAACATATAATTGAGTTCTAATTGAGCAGCAACTGTTTTATAGAATTGTTAAGTACTTTTGAATGCAAAATTGCACAGGTACCAATTTCGTCAGTAAAGTTTTATGTACCACTCAGTTTGCCCATTAACTTCATTTTCTTGATACTTGAGCAATAGTTATTGGTTCATTCTGGTTAATGCTATCCCCATCACTAATCTCATTCCTCATTAGTTTTGTGGTATCATGATTTCAGAGGAATAAATTCTACCTTTTTAGTATCTTTTAAAATGTATATATATAATATATATTTTATTTAATCGTACCAAAATCATAAATCCAGGGGTTCCTTCTCAAATGTCTTACTGTCAGTTCTTAAATGGAAATTGGAAGCCCCTCTGCAAACCAGTTTTTGTTTATTTTTCACATTAATACTGTGTAAGTTTAGTATTCAATTTTATTTTCCTTAATTTTTATAATGGAGATGACAGTCAAAGAGTAGAAGAATGAAGGCAATATTTCAACAGATCTAATAACTTAGTATAGAGTATACAGTACTTGTAGTATATTGGTGTAGTGGTAGCATATGAGGTTTTCAGTCAAAGGCTCTGGAGCCAGATTTGATTGCCTGGATTTCAAATTCAACACTATTATCTATAAGTTATATCATCTTAGTCCTATAGTTAAAATTTATGCCTTTCTTTTTCTCATTTGACAAATAGGATAATGATTCTTACTACATTAGAGGAATGGTAGAGATAAATGAACTATTGATTGTAGTGGATTTGAAACCAGGTCAGGCAAAAGATAATGAAAATGAAGTTTTTGTTTGTTTGTTTTAATTATTATTATTATTATTCCATATTATAAACCAAAAAAACCCAAACTCACTGCCATCGAGTTGGATCCAACTCATAAGTGACCACGACCCCTCCTTGGGTTTCCAAGGCAGTATCACTACAGAAGTAGATTTTCCAGTCTTCCTTCTGAGCAGTGGCTGGTGGGTGTGAACCACCAGCTTTCCGGTTAGCAGTCAAATGCCTTAGACACTATGCTACCAGAGCTCCCTCCACATTATTAAGGGGAAGATATACAACAACAACAACAACAAAAGCTTATGAATAAAAGTTTATAATTTCAGTGATCTGGCCTTCATAAAATTGAGGAAAAGTACACACATGAGAGAAGCTAAGCATATCTGGGACATAATAACAATCAACCAAATGCTTGTTGAATTAATACAAGAAACATAATATGAATCAGAGACAATGAAAGAAGATGAGATTGAAAGGGAGGGAACCTGAAAAGGGAAGAAAGGTTTTGAGTTAAGTAATAATTTATCAAAATTTCAACTAAGGACTTTTAAATGACTAATATTTCAGTTTAGCTCCTACATATAAAAAAGCTTGGAAGGTATTGTTCCTTATTGCTCTCTTCCATACAACAAAAAAAAAAGGCAGTCAAGCAGAATATCAACAACTTCTTCTTTTGTTGATTTATCAGAGAATCAAGGGGCAGTACAATTGTCCCACTGAAATCTGTAGAAACAGGTAAATCTAGATAGCCACAGTTAAATTCTACTTACTTGAAGCAGAAGTGCTGGAACCATACACTGGCACAACCAATTATTGAAGGTTGTGTGAACTACACCGAGAGGGATAATTTCCTGGGGATTGTAAATTTAGGCTAAGTCCTATATACTCTTGAGCTCTACTCCTAGCAACCCTACCAAGTTTTGATGGTAAAGTTGTGAGAATGAACCCTTCAGGACTCCAATAGGGACTGGAGGAATTTAATAATTTTGAAATAAACTCAGAAACTTCTCCATTTACAAAGCCTATGTTCCAAAGAAAATAATTTGTTGGAGCCTATCCCAGCTGAGAGAAGAAAACTCCTCCCACTCAGGCCCCATTCAGCTTTCCAAAAGGAGAAAGGATAATAATATATGCATTTAAAGTCATCACCAAGTGTCAAGGTTTCAAGGAAATAGACTGGGGATTCTGCAACAAGAAAAGTGAATAGAAGAAAAACAAATGGAGGAAAAAAAAAAAAAATACCATTAGAAAAACATATGTGATGGTCACAACACAGGCCCAATAGAAAGCTGAGATAAAGATGGAAGATAAAACAGTGCTCCACCTCCTGCATAAATTGCCACCACAGCAACAGGGCTACAATTTAATAATAGGACTACAGCTAAAAGAGTTGTAAGACACAGACTATGAGCAGTATTTATAGAAGCCAGAGTCAACAAGGGAAGGAAAAACGAGGACATTAAAGACATCTGAAGCTTCTAGCACTGATACCTGGAACAAATATTAAATACAGCCTATTGCCAAATCTGATTAAGATAAGTCATCATACCAAAGCCTTATTTATTTCGATTCTTATCACCCCATACAAAATGTAAAAGTATAAACAAAAAGTTATGAGATATAATAATGTCAACAAAATTTGTCTAAAATAGTAACCAAACATCATAACTAGACTCAGTATGACACACATAACACGTTATGATTATCAGACAGGACATTTAAAATTACTATATATTATGACATATGTAGTATGTATTGTTCTTGCTGCTATGGTCCATCCAGTGAGTTTTGACTCACAATGACACTGTATACAACAGAATGAAACACTGTTCAGTCCTGCATTATCTTCATAATAATTTCCATGTTTTAATCTACAGTTTCAGTCACTGTGTCCATACATCTCATTGGGGTCTTCCCCTTTTTCACTGACCCTCTACTTTACCTTGGCTGAAAGCAAAGAATACCCAAAAGATATTTACCTGTGTTTTATTGACTATGCAAAGGTATTTGACTGTGTGAATCATAACAAATTATTAATAATGTTGCAAAGAATGAGAATTCCAGATTGACTATGGATCAGAGTAAAATGAAACCCTTGACAATTTCAAACTTTTCTCCATTTATTATGATGTTGCTTATTGGTCCAACAGTGAAGATCTTTTTTTTCTTTATTTTGAGTTATAATCCATACTGAAGACTATAGTCTGATCTTCATCAGTAAATGCTTCAAATCATCTCCCCTTTCACTAACAAAGTTGTGTCATATGCATATTGCAAGGTTGCTGATGAGATTTCTTTCAAACCTTCTTTTTCAAATATTCTGGATTCATGGATTATTTACTCAGCATACAGATTGAATAGAAGTGAAAGGGTACAATTCTGTTACACATTTCCTGATTTTAAACCATGCAGTGTCAGCTTATTCTATTCAAACTAGTGCCTCTTAGTCTATGTACTTGTTCCTCATGTGTACAATTAAGTGTTCTGCAATTCCCATTCTTTGCATTGTTATCCCTAATTTGTTATGAACCACATAGTTGAATGTCTTTGCATAGTCAGTAAAACACAGGAAAACGTATTTCTGGTATTCTTTGCTTTCAGGCAAGATTTCTCTGACATCAGTAATGATATTGCTTGTTCCATGTCCTCTTTTAAAACCAGCTTGAATTCCTGACAGTTCTATGTACTGCTACAACCTTTTTTAAATTATCTTCAGCAAAATTTTACTTTCTTTCAATATTAAAAATATTGTTAGATAATTTCCACATTCTGTTGGAGCACCTTTCTTTGGAAAGGGCACACATACAAATCTCTTCCAGTCAGTTGACCACGTAGCTGGTTAATTTGGAAATTAACAGGTAAGTACTTCTAGTGCTGCCTCTATTTGTTGAAACATCTCAATGGGTGTTTCTTGTTTTTTTGCCAATTCCTTCAGTGAGCTTGGGCTTCTTCCTTTAGTACCATAGGTTCTTGATCACATGATACCTGGTGGAATCATTAAATGTCAATGATTTCTTTCTGGTACAGTGACTCCTACATCATTCATTGCATTGATCATAGAATCCTTCAATATTGCAATTTGAGGCTTGAATTTTTTCTTCAGTTCTTTCAACTTGAGAAAGACTGAATGTGTTCATCCCCTAGAAGACTCCAAGTTTTTGCATATTTCACTATAATACTTGACTTTGTCCCCTTGAGCTGGCCTTTGAACTCTTCTGTTCACCTCTTTTACTTCATCATCTCTTCTGTTCTCTTTAGCTACTTTCCAGTCAAGAGGAAGATTTAGAGTGTCTTATGACATTCGTTTGGTCTTCTCTTCTTTTCCTGTCTTTTTAATGACATTTTACTTCCTTCACATATGATCTCCTTGACGTCTCCCCACAAGTCATTTAGTCTTTGGTCACTGACATTGAATCCATCAAATCTATTCTTCAGATGCTGTCTAAATTCAGGTAGGATATACTCAAGATCATATTTTGGTTCTTGTGGACTTGTTTTAATTTATTTCAGCTTCATCTTAAGCTTGCATATGAGCAATTGGTTGTCTGTTCCACAGTTAGCTCCTGGCCTTGTTCAGACTGATGATATTGAGCTCCTCCATCATTTCTTTCCACAGATATAGTCAATATTATTCCTGTGTATTCAATCTGGAGAGGTCCACATTTAAAGTTGTCATTTATGTTGTTTAAAAGGGGTGTTTGCAATGAATACCCCTTTACAAAATTCTATCATGTGACTGCTAGCATTATTTTTAACACTAAAACATATTTCCCAACTACTGATGATTCTTCTTTGTTTCCAACAAATGAGCCCTACCAATGAGTATTATGTTGAAAGACCCTAGGTGCCACAGTAGTTAAGTGCTTGTCTAGACATAAGGCTGGTGGTTTGGACTTACTAGCTTCTCTGTGGGAGAAAGGTCTTACAGTCTGCTTCTATAAAGATTAGAAACTTGGGAAGTTTATGAGGGTAGTTCTGCTCTGTCCTATATAGGTTCTCTGTGAGTTGGAATTGACTCTAGGGCAATGAGTTTGGTTTTGGTATGTATTATGGCAAATGAAAAAGTAGAAAGCAACCAAAAATATACAGGTAACATGAGAAGAGAAATGAAAAATATTAGAAAGTATAAAAAGGGAATACTGAAAACCAAAAATACTGTTAAAGAAATGAAGAATGTAGGTTTGGATATGAACAATGGGGGGATTATTAGTGACCTTGATGATGTACTAGTAAGAAATTCCCAAACTGAATTGGCAAAA
>NW_006921935.1:3000470-3009199 GCF_000298275.1 Orycteropus afer afer
CACCAGCCTTCTGGTTAGCAGTCAAGTGCCTTAGGCACTAAGTGAAAAGGATGACAGTATTAACCCAAGTGAGGCAAAAACCCACTGCTACAGAGTCAATTCTGACTCACACTGACTCCCATTGGGTTTCCAAGGCTGTAAATCTTTACAAAGATGTACTGTCTTATCTTCCTCCTGTGGATCAGCTGGTGTGTTTGAACCAATGACCTCCTGGTTAGCAGCAAAATGCCTTATTCATTACTCCACCAGAGATCCTCACAAGTGAGGAGAAGGGAAGAATTGATTAACTTTCACTTTGTAAAAGTCCCTGCACAACACAGAGTGGTATACAGTTATTTGAATGTAGGCTTACATTAGTTCACACTGTGTATTGGAACACACAAGGCAACCACTAAAAAGGTAAAAAGTAATATTATTAATAATAATAATTAAATACCCTGAAATACCTAAATATATTTGATATGCTAAGAGATGAGATAAAATAGAACCAGATAATTTTCAGTGAAAAAAAATAGGGACTGAAATGAGTGGGAAAAATGAATCAAAGAATAAATGGAACAAATACAAAGCAATTACGTAAATCAAGGAATGCTACCAATTGTTTCAAATGTGAATTAATTGATATTAATACCACAATTAAATTGATACAACAATTAAAAGACAGAGGTTGCCAGAATGGATAACAATACAATATTCCAAAATAAGTGGTGTACAAGAAATTTATGTGAAACATAAAGACTCCAATAGGTTTAAAAAAAGAAGAAGAAGGAGAAAGAGATACCATGATAACACTAAAATAAGAGGTGGAGTAGCTATAGAAATTTCAGAAAAAAAGCAGATGTCAGAACAAGGAAGATTTTTCAGGGATGAAAAAGGGCAGCACATAATTAAAAAGAAGTCAATTTTACAAGAATATAGAACATTCCACAATATCAGTACATTAAACAACATAGCATCAAAGACAAAAATTAATGGAACTGAAAGAAAAAAATAGACAAATTTACTATTATTTTGGAGACTTCAACATCTTTCTGCTAGTAATAGATCAACAGTGGAATATCTTAAAGATATAGGTGAAATTAACAGTACTATCAATCAACTTAATTTAATTCATAGGTATAGAATACCGCGTTCAACAACAGTGGAGTATTCTTCTCAGGCTTATGTGGAATATTCACCAGGATAGATTATATTCTACAGCATACAAATTTAACAATTCAAAAGAATGCAAAGTATGTTTTCATACAATGTTAGAATTAGAAATCAATGCCAGAAAGATTGGTGGAAAATTCACAAGTACTTGATTAAACAACAAACTTCTGAATAACAAAAGGGTCAAAAAGTGACTCTCAAGAGAAATTTAAAATAATCTGGGCTAAGTGACAATAAAAATACAATATATTGAAAGAAAGAAAGATGGTTTAATTTGGATTCATTGCGTTAGTTATTCACTCAGCTTCTTGAACAATATATAAGACAGTGTTTCACCGCTATTCATAAGGTTTTCACTGGCCAATTTTTTTTTTTTTTTTTTCAGAAGCAGATGGTCTCATCCTTCTTTCCAGTGTGTCTCAGTCTAGAAGCTCCTCTGAAATCTATCCACCCTGGAATATCCCGCTGGTATTAGAAATACCGGTGACATAGCCTCTAGCCTAACAGCACACAACCCAGCACAGTATGACAACCTGACAGAGGAGTGGTGGCTCCAACAATAGGCTCAAGTATAGCAAGGAATGTAAGGATGGCATAGGACCAGGCAATGTTTTGTTCTCCTGGACATAGGGTTACAGTTGGAGCCAATTGATTGGCATCTAACAACAGCCTCTTGAATCTGGAGGTGTGTGCTTTTGCCAAATTTGGGAAGTTTTCAGTCATTTTTTTAAGTTCTCATGAGCCCTCCTCTGACATAGAGGAAGGAGGGAAGCTCACTACCGTAGAAGGGGCTGTATGGACCCCTCTTTAGATCTCCGAGGCAGTATCACTACAGAAGTAGATTGCCCAACCTTCCTTCTGAGAAGTGGCTGGTGGATTTGAACAGCCAGACTTCTGGTTAGCAGTCAAATGCCTTAGGCACTATGCTACCAGAGCTACTACCATAGGCAGAGGAAGCAGGAATTGTCTATCCTAACTTGAAGTGAATGTTCTGGAGGTCTGATAGGTCTTCTCTCACACCATGCCAGCGGGGAAGTGAAGGAATTCCTTATAATAATTAGGCCAGGCTGGAAGTCTCATCTTCTCACTAAACCAATACTGATGGGTGCATGGGTAGACCCACAGATTTGTCCTGTAGTATTTGACTAGAGTAGGGCATTACTACATATTTTCTGTGTGCTTCTTTGGCTGGAGAAGGCAGAGTTTTCTTGGAATTTATTTTCTTCCCTTTCTTTCCTTCTTTCTTTTTTTTTTTTTGTTTGTTTGTTTGTTTGTATTTAGAGAAAAGTTGAAATTCAATAAATTAATCTTTTTAATTTAATTTTTTTTTTTTTCTTTAACCCAAGTTAATATGTGTCTATCTGTAGTTAGTGGTTTACAATACCTTCTCCACTCACCCCTGGTAATATGAAAGAATATTTCTTTTTTTTATCAAACTCTTTTCGTGACATTTTACAATAGTGATGTCCTACAATATTTGGCCTTTTGTGATTCAGTAACTTCACTCAGCATAATGGTCTCTAAGTTCATCCATGTTATGGGATATTTAGCAAATTCATCATTGTTCTTTAACATTGCATAGTATCCCATCGTGTGTATGTATCATAGTTTTATTGATCCACTAATGGACATTTAGGTTATTTCTATTTATTTGTTATGGTGCTGCAATGAGCATCAGTTTCTATTTATTGGTTATGGTGCTGCAATGAGCATCAGTGTACATGTGTCTGTTTATGTTATGTTTCTTATATCTCTAGGATATATACCTAGTAGTAGAATTGCTGTGTCCTATGGAATTTCTATTTCCAGTTTTTTAAGGAAGTGCCATACTGTTTTCCACACTGGTTGTACCATTTTACAGTCCCTCCGGCAATGTATGAAGGTTCCAGTCTCTTCACACGCTTGCCAGCATTTGCTGTTTTGTTTTATTGTTCATTTGTTCTTTAACTTTGCTGTTAGTGCTGTGATGAGATAGTATCTCCTTGTTTTGATTTGTATTTCTATAATGGCTAATGATTGCCAGCATTTCTTCATGTGTTTATTATCTGCCTGAAAGTTTTCTTTGGTGAAGAGTCTATTCATGTCCTATGCCCATTTTTTAACTGGATTATTTGTCTTTTTGTTGTTGAGGTGTTTAAATTTTGTATAAACTTCAGAAATTAGCCTCTTATTCAATATTTCATTCCCCAAAATTTTTCCTCAACCTTTGGATCCTCATTATACATTTTTAGTAAAATATTTTGATGTGCATTAAGTGTGTAATTTTTAGGAAGTCCCAGTCATCTATTTTGTCATCTGATTTTTTATGTATTTTTAGTTATATTTGATAGCATATTTATGCCCTGATTTTAAAAAGGAGAGAATCAAACCCACTGCCATCAAGTCAAATCTGACTCATAGAGATATCCATGGAGTTTCCAAGGCTGTACATCTTTATGAAAGCAGATTGTTTTGTCTTTCTCCCATAGAACAGCTGATGGGTGTGAACCACTGGCCTTTTGGTTAGTAGCTCAATGCCTTAACCACACTTCCAACAGAGATTCTTTGCCCTCATTTATGGCCACTAAATTTGTCTCTAATTTTTCTTTGAGAGTCTCTATGGTTTTAGGTTTTGCATTCAGGGCTTTGATCTAACTTGAGTTTGTTTTTGTATATGGTATGCATTATGGGTTTTGTTTCATTTTTCTATAAATGGATATCAAGTTTTGACAGTACCATATACTAAAAGTCTATTTCTTCCTCATTAAATGAATTTTGGCCTTTGTCAAAGATCAGCTGTCCATAAGTGGGTGGATTTACTTCTGGGTTCTCAATTCTGTTCCAATGGTCTATACATCTGTTGTTTTACCAGTACTAGGCTCTTTTTCTTTTTAACTACCTTGGCTGTATAGTAGGTGTTTTTTTTTTTTTTTTGTTGTTGTTGTTGTTGTTGTTTGTTTGTTTGTTCCAGTTGTAATTTGGGTAAAAGTTTACAGAGCAAATTCATTTTCCAAACAACAGTTCATACACATTTTGCTTCATGACATTGATAGCAATGTCCACAATGCAACAACTATCTTCCCACTTTCTCCCTGTTGTTACCTTTTCCATGTGTCCTTCTTTCCTATGCATTCCTACCCTCTGGGCTATCTCCTTGTATTAATAGTGCCTTTCTGATCTCCCATGGTTAATCATTCTAAGGAGTGCACCTATCTTATGCAAATGTTCACCTAATAAATCTGTCTATTATTTGGCTGGAAGCCACAAGAGTGAGTTCAATTCCAGGCCCAAAGGTTCATTAATGGTCATAGTCTCAGGGTTTCAACAATCTTTACCAGACTAGTAAAACCAGTCTTTTTCTTGCTTTTGAGTTTTGTTCCATATTTTTCTCCCACTCAATCCAGGATCTCCTATTTTGACCCTTTTCTGAGTAGTTGACAGTGGTAGCCAGGCACCATCTAATTCTTCTGGCCTCAGGGTCATGCACAGGTCCACTAGACCTTAGGACTAATTGTTTCCATGTACCTTTGGCTTTCTTCATTCTTATTTTCACTGGGTAAGAAGAGAGTAATTGTTAGATCTTAGATGGCCACTTGTAAGCTTAGACCCAAGTTGCTTCTCAACAAAGTAGGATATAGAGCAATATTTTTGTGTAGTATGTTATGCCAATTGAGCTTGATATCCCCATGATCATGGTTCTGAGACCTAGGGCTCAGCAACTCATTCTCTCAGGGTGTTTTGCTGTGACTAAGGAGTTATCATCACTTTTTGTCCCATTAGCTCTATTATAAATATGGACATTCTTATATCACATCCAAATACGTATGTAGAAGTATCTATCACGTGCCCAATTTAACATACCTGATTGTTTAACCCATCTACCTATCTATCCACCTGTATATTAATGTTTGCTATTGCTGATAATGAAGTGTTGTATATGTAAAAGTGTTTATTTTTGTTGTCTGTACCTCTTGTGCACTGCTCTGTGTCTTCTTTTTCATTAGTGTAACTGTGTTGGCACTCACTTTTTGTATATTTCCTTCCCTTCACCCAAATCAATATTTGTCTCTTACCCACCAGCTACTCCCTGGAGGGAAGATTGGGCAATCTACTTCCGTAGAGATTTCAGCTCAGAAACCCAAGGAGGAGTTGCTATAAGTTGAATGGACTCGATGGAACTGAATTTGTTTTTTGTTGTGTTTTGTTTTACTTATCTAGCAAATTTCCTTCCCCTCCCCTCCCATATTTGATGGCCAGCAAAGAAATTCTCTTTCCATATGTAAACATTTCCTTCACTTTTTACAATAGTGGACTAATATAATATTTGTCCTTCTGTGATTGAATTATTTCACTCAGTATAAAGTCCTCCAAGTTCATTCGTGCTATGCAGTGTTTCATGGATTTTACATTATTCCAACGTGTTGCATAGTATCCCACTCTACATATGTACCATGGTTTGGTAACCCTTTCCTTCACTGATGGACACTTAGGTTGCTTCCATTATCTTGGCTATGTGAATAGTGCACAATGATCAGTGGTGTGCACATATCTATTTTTGTCCTGGCTCTCACTTCTTTAGGATATATACCTAGTACTGGGATTGCTGGATCAAATGATATTTCTATTTCCAACTCTTTAAGGAACTGCCATACTGTTTTCCACAGTGGTGGTATCATTTTACAATCCCATCATCAGGGGATGAGAGCCTCAATCTCTAAACATCCTTTTTGTTGTTATGTGCCGTCGAATCGGACCCGACTCATAGCGACCCCTCCTTGGCTTTCTGAGGCAGTATCACTATGGAAGTAGACTGCTCCATCTTTCTTCCAAGGAGTCACTGGTGAGTTTGAACCACCCGCCATCTGGTTAGCAGTCAAGTGCCTTAGGCACTATGCTATCCTTACCATTTGGTAAATTCTGTCTTGGTGAACTTTGCTATTAGTGTTAGGATGAGATGGTATCTCAAGGGGGGGAGCTCTGGAGGCATAGTGTCTAAGGTATTTGACTACTAACCAGAGGCTGGTTGTTCAAACACACCAGACTACTCAGATGGAAGATTGGGGAATCTACTTCTGTAAAGATACCACCTCAGAAACCCAAGGGGGGATTTCTATGAGACGGAATTGACTCTATGGCAGTGAGTTTGGTCTTTGATTGTTAATGGTTAATGATCACAAACATTTCTTCATGTATTGGTTGGATGCCTAAATATTTTCTTTGGTGAAGTGTCTGCTCATGTCTTCTGTTCTATTTTTAATTAGATTGTCTGTCTTTTTACTGTTGAGATGTTGAAGTTGTATATAAATCTTAGAGATAATTCCTTGTCAAATATATCATTGCCAAATATTTTTCCCAGAGATTTTTCCCAATCTCTGGGTTCTCTTTTTTATGATGCACTTAAGAATTTAATATTTAGAAGGTCCCAGTCATCTATTTTATCTTCTTCTGTTTGTGAATTTTTACTTTTGTTTGGTACTTTATTAATCCCATATCTTATGGGCCCTATGTTTACCCCTATTTTTTCTTTGATTAACTTTATAGTTTTAGGTTTTATATTTAACAATTTGATCCATCAAGAGTTAGTTTTTGTGTATGGAATGAGGTATAGATCTTGTTTCATTTCTCTGCAAATGAATACCCATTTTTGCCAGCACCATTTGTTAAAGAGACTATCTCTTCCCCGTTTAATGGATTGTGGCCTTTTGTCAAAGATCCACTGATGATAGGTGGATGGATATGTTTCAGGATTCTCAGTTCTTTTCCACTTGTCTATGTGTCTGTCATTGTACCAATACTAGTCTGTTTTGACTACTGTGGCTGTATAGTGGGTTTTAAGATTGGGAACTGTGAGATATTCTACTTTGTTCTTCTTCTGTAGTGCTTTTCCTATCTGAAGTCCCTTTCCTTTCCATATGAAATTAGTGTTTGACTTTTCATGTCCTTATGGAATCTGGATTTGGATTGCATTGAATGTATAGATTGCTTTGAGTAATATTGACATTTTCACAATGTCCAGTCTTCCTACCCATGAACATGGCATGTTCTTCCATTTATTTTTATCTCTTATAGTTTTTGTAAGTATTCTGTAATTTCTTTGTATGGGTCTTTTGTGTTCCTGCTAATATTCATTCCCAAGTATTTTATCTTTTGGTAGTTATTGGAAATGATATTGATTTTCTTATTTCCTTTTCAGAGATCTCTTTGCTGTTGTAGAGGAATCCAACTGATATTTGTATGTTGATCTTATATCCTGCCACTATACTGAATCTTTCAACTAGTTCTAGTAGTTTTCTTCCTATGTCTCTCAGGGTTCTAGGTATAAGATCATATCATCTGCAAATAGAGATAATTTAATTTATTTTTAGTTAATTTAAATATCTTTTATTTCTGCCTTGCCTTATTGCCCTTTGAATTGAATAGTAGTGGAGAAGGGCATCCTTCTCTGGGTCTCATCAGCAATGGGAATGTTTTCAGTCACTCTCCACTGAAAATAATTTTGGCTATTGCTTTTGCATATATGCCCTTTATTATGTTAACAAATTTTTCATCTATTCTTATTTTTCTGAGAATTTTTTATCAGGAATGGGTGTGGAATTTTATCAAATGGTTTTTCTGCACCTATTGATATCATCGCATGATACATTTCCTTTCTTTTTTCTTTTTACTTCTGTGATATAGTACAGTGATTGTTTTTCTAATTTTGAGCCATACTTGCATACCTGGTATGAATCTTACTTGGTCATGATTTATTATTATTATTTTTAAAATGTAGTTGTTGGAGGCTAATATTTTGTTGAAGATTTTTCCATATACATTCATGATGGATATTGGTCTGTTGTTTTCCTTTCCAGTGATGTCTTTGCCTGGTTTTGGTATCAGAGTTATTCTTGCTTCATAAAATGAATTTGGAAGGATTTGATCCTTTTCTATGTTCTGGAATAGTTTGAGTACAATTGGTGTCAGTTCTTCTCTGAAAGCTTTATATAATTCTCCAGTGAAAATACTTGGGCCAGGATTTTTTTTTTTTTTTTTTTAATTGTGATTTGGGTGAAAGTTTACAGAGCAAATTCACTTCCCATACAGAAGTTCACATACACTTTATCTCATGACATTGACTACAATTTACCATAATGCAACAGCTCCCCTCCAACTTCCTCCCAATAGTTACCTCTTTCCTGTGTCCATCCCTCCATGCACTCCTGCCTCCTGAGCTGTCTCCCTGTGCATAAGCAGCCCTCCTTTCTCCCATGATTGTTCTCTTCAAACAGTGTATCTCCCTCAGCTAAATGTTCAACTCATATGCCTGTCTTTTGTTGGGTTGGAAGCCACAGGTTTGGGTTCAGTTCCAGACCTGAATGGCAGCTAGGGACCATAGTCTTATTGGCTCCACCAGGGTCTATCAGATCAGCAAACCTCTTCCCCTCTTTCTTTTTTCCCAAATGATTTTGAGTTTTGTTCCACATTGTTCTCCCTCTCTATCCAGGATCTTCTAGATAGATCCCCCTTTGGGCATTGACAGTGATAGTCGAGCACCATCTAGTTCTTCTGGTCTCATAGTCGTATAGGCTGCAGTTCGCATGGTGTACCAGTCGCTAGGA
>NW_006921935.1:3009997-3013101 GCF_000298275.1 Orycteropus afer afer
AGATACACTCCTTGGAGAGAACAATCATGGGAGAAAGAAGGGCTGCTTATGCACAGGGAGACAGCTCAGGGAGCAGGACTGCATGGAGGGATGGACACTGGGAAGAAGTAACTATGGGGAGGAAGTGGGAGGGGAGCTGTTGAATTATGGTAAACTGTGGTCAATGACATGAGACAAAGTTTATGAGAACTGCTGGATAGAAAGTAAATTTGCTTTATAAATCTTCACACAAATCACAATAAAAAAAAAAAGAAGAAGAAGAAAGAAAGAAAGAAATGACTACAAACTTGTCCCTTGTCAGCTGTACTATACACCTGGGAATTCTTACAGAACATACAAATACACTTGTAGAAACATTGTCTGCCAACCCTACACATGGTCTTAGGTACACTCCCCACTGCATAGACATACCTAATAGTTAAGTCTGTCTACCCATCTGTCCACCCATTTACCCACATTTCCCTTCACTGACAATGTGGTTCATCTTTGTTGTATGCACCTCCCATGTACCTCTCTCTGTCTTCCTCTTCCTCAATGCCACCATATTGATCACTCACTTTTGGTACATTGCCCATCTCTTCACCCAAATCAATACTTATCTCTACTTGTCTAACAGTGTTCCATACCCTAACCTTCCACCCCTGGTAACCAACAAAGAAAATATCCTTCCTCATTTAAATCTTTCCTTGACTTTTACAATAATGGACTAATACAGTATTTGTCCTTCTGTGATTGACTTATTTTACTCAGCATAATGTCTTCCAAGTCCATCCACATTAAGTGGTGTTTTGCAGATTCTATGTTATTCTTTAGAGTTGCATAGTATTCCATTATGAGTATGTATCATAGTTTGTTATCCATTCCTCAGTTGATGGGCACTTAGGTTGTTTCCATCTTTTAACTATTGTAAAAAGTTCTGTGATGAACATGGGTGTGCATATGTCTATTTTTGTCATGGCTCTCACTTCTTTAGGATATATATTTAGTAATAAAATGTCTGGGTCAAATCTTATTTCTAATTCCAACATTTTAGGGAATCGCCTTACTGCTTTCCACAATAGTTGAACCATTTTACAGTTCCACCAGCAATGTATGAGAGTCCCAATCTCTCCGCAACCTCTCCAGCATTTGTTAATTTTTGTCTGGATAAACTTTGCTACTAGTTCTGGGGCAAGATGGTATTTCATTGTTGTTTTGATTTGCATCTCTCTAATGGCTAATGATCATTAACATTTCTTCATGTTTGTTGGCCGCCTGAATATCTTCCTTGGTGAAGTGTCTATTCATGTCTTCTGCCCATTTTTAAATTGGATGGTTTGTTTTTTTGATATTGAGGTTTTAGAGGTTTCTATAAATTCTAGCGGTAAGTCCCTTACCAGATATGTCATTGTGAAATATTTTTTTCCAATCTGTAGGTTCTCTTTTCACTCTTTTAGAGAAGTCTTTGGAAGCACATAAAAATTTAATTTTTAGAAGGTCTCAATCATCTGGTTTCTCTTCTACTGTTTGTGCATTTTGAGTTATGCTTGATAGTCTATTTATGCCATATATTAGGGCCCCTAAATTAGCCCCTAGTTTTTCCTTGAGGAACTTTACAGTTTTAAGTTTCACATTTAAGTCTTAGATCCATCTTGTGTTAATTTTTGTGTATGGTGTGAGGTTCAGATCTTTTTTCATTTTTCTACAAATGGATATCCAGTTTCGCAGCACCGTTTATTAAACAAACATTCTCTTCCCAATTTAATGGATTGTGGGCCTTTGTCAAAGATCAGCTGACCATAGGTCAATAGATCTATTTCTGGTTTCTCAATTCTATTCCATTTGTCTATGTGTCTGTCATTGTACAAACACCAGGCAGTTTTGACTACTCTGGCTGTATAGCAGGTTTTGAGATCTGGGAGTATGAAACCTCCTACCTTGTTCTTCTTCTTCAATAGTTCTTTGCTTATCCACAGTCTCTTTCCTTTCCATATAAAGTTGTAATCGTTTTTTTTTTCCATATCTTTAAGAAATGTTGATGGGATCTGAATTGGGATTGCATTGAATGTATAGATTCCTTTGGGTAGAATTAACATTTTCACAGTGTTCAATCTTCCTATCCATGAGCAGGGGATATTCTTCCATTTATGTAGATCTCCTATGGCTTCTTGAAGTAGTCTTTTACAGTTTTCTTTGTACAGGTCTTTTGTGTCCCTGGTAGGATTAATTCCTAAGTATTTTACTTTTTTGGTAGCTATTGTAAATGGTATTGATTTCCTTATTTCTTTTTCAGCAATCTCTTAGCTGTTGTAGAGGAAACCAACTGAGTTTTGGATGTTGATCTTATGTCCTGCCACAATGCTAAATCTCTCAATTAGTTCCAGTAGATTTTTTACTGAGTCTCTTGGGTTTTCTAGGTATAGGATCACATCAACAGCAAATGGGGATAGTGTTACTTCTTTGGATCTCTTTGATTTTCATTTCTTGCCTTATTGCCCTGGCTAGAAATTCTAATACAATGTTGAATAGAATTGGTTATAGAGGGCATCCTTGCCTGACTCTTATTGCGATGGGAATGGTTTCAGTCTCTCTGCATCAAGAATATTGTTGGCTGTTGGTTTTGCATAGATGCCCTTTATTATATTGAGTAGTGTGTCTTATATTCCTATTTTTCTGAGAGTTTTTATCAGGCATGAGTGTTGGATTTTATCAAATGCCTTTTCTGCATCAATTGATATGATCATGTGTTTTTTTTTTTTTTTTTTTCCTCTGTTTTATTTATGTGGTAGATGACATTTATTGCTTTCTAATGTTGAACCATCCTTGCATACCTGATTTGAACCCAAGTTGGTCATAATGAATGATTTTCTTGATATATTGTTGGAATCTATTGGCTAGGATTTTGTTGAAGATTTTTTCATCTATATTCATGAGGGATATTGGTCTGTAGTTTTATTTTTGAGTGGTGTATTTGCCTGTTTTTTGTATCAAGATTATGCTTGCTTCATAAAATGAGTTAAGGAGGATTCCATCCATTTCTGTGTTTTGGACTAGTTTGAGTAAGATTGGTTTCAGTTCTTCTCTGAATGTTTGCTAGAATTCTTTGGTGAGACTTTCTGGGCCAG
>NW_006921935.1:3013741-3015024 GCF_000298275.1 Orycteropus afer afer
TTTTTTTTTCATTTTTCCTGTGCTGCTTTCAGGATTCTTTTCTTTGACTTTGGTTTTGATGAGTTTGATGATGAGATGTCTTGGTGATTTTCTTTTGGCTTCTATCCTCTTTGGGGTTCATTGGATTTCCATAATGGATGTTTTCTTATAGTTCATCATATCAGGAAGTTCTCTTCCAAAAAATCTTGGACAATTATCTCAGTGCTTTTCTTTTTGTCTTCCTATGCTGGAATTCCAATGACATATAGGTTATTGCTTTTGATGGTATCCCACATGAACCTTAGGCTTTCTTAATTTTGTTTTGATCTTTTTTCTAATTGATCCTTTTCCAAAGATTATTCAGGTATATGTCTTTAATCTCATTAATTCTGTCTTCCATTGCATTAATTCTTCTCCTTTGCCCTTCCAGTGTGCTATCTATTTCTGACAATTTAGTATTAATCTTCTGAAGTTATATCTGTAGATTTAAAATCATTTCTAATTTTTCATTTGTTTTGTCATTTTGTTCTTGTATTTTCTTCCAAAATTCTTCTGGGGTTTTGTCAGTGTTTTCCTTGATCTGTCTGTCTCTCAATCCCCTGAAGATACTTAAATATACTTCTTTTGATTTCTTTATCTAGGAGTTCAAATTCTGCCTCTTCCTTAGGGGTGTGTTCTGGGTCTGTATCCTGCTCCCTTATTTCTACCATTTTATCTTGCTCTTTATGTGAATTGTAATGGTCTGTTGTCTCAGCGATATTGTGATGTTGTCTTATTTAGATCTCTTTTAACTGTTTGTGAAGAGCTGCTAGGCTTGAGTCAGGATCTCCTTGTTCATTGTTTATTGTAGTTCCGTTGTTGCAGAAGGAAGTGGTGGCTCTCACTCAGTAAATGAAGCTTCAGGAGGTGTGGGTGTGGTTGTGTCATATGGGGATTGTTGCTGTGTCCCTCTCAGTTAGGCAAAAATAACAATTGAAAAAACATCAAAAATGTAAGAGCAAATGGAAAAAAAAATACACCATGTAATCACACAGGAACAGTAACCAAGAAAATAAAAAAGGCAAAAAAAAAAAAAAAAAGCTGCAATATCTGGGGAGAGGGCCATTAGAGTAAAAAGGTCTAAAAGGATAATAATAAAGAAAAACAAAAGGTAAAATGCAAAAAAGAGAACAAGGAACAGGGTTAATCATGAGAAAGAAAAAAAAAAAAATGCAACCATGTATAGGAAAAGAACAAAAGCTGAAAACTAGAACCTGGGAAGGGAAGAATAAAGAATAATAATAAAAAGGATAAAAGTAATAATA